>NC_053154.1:247387539-247442539 GCF_016835505.1 Polypterus senegalus
TGGTCCACTGTTCCGCGACCCGGACGAAAACCACACTGTTCCTCCTGAATCCGAGGTTCGACTATCCGACGGACCCTCCTCTCCAGAACCCCCAAATAGACTTTTCCAGGGAGGCTGAGGAGTGTGATCCCTCTAATACAGTAAATAGATAAAAATCGGTTCCAGTTATGATCATTACGCATAGAATTTCAAAATGAATCCTGCCCAACTTTTGTAAGTAAGCTGTAAGGAATGAGCCTGCCAAATATCTGCCTTCTACCTACACGGGAAGTTGGAGAATTAGTGATGAGTGAGTGAGCCAGTCAGTCAGTCAGTCAGTGAGTGAGTGAGTCAGTCAGTGAGGACTTTGCCTTTTATTAGTATAGATAATAATAATAATAATAACAACAACAACAACAGCAGCTAACTACTCAAAGCACTAAAGGCAGAGACATCATGAGATTCAAACCTATTACCTCAAAGCAGCTAAGTGGTAGGTTATCCACATGCATGTGAATGTTTTTTTTTTACTTTGTACAGAATGATAGTTGGGCTTCAGCAACATGTCATGTTTGATTTTATTCTTGAATAAAAGCATATTTGTTTTGTTACACATTTTGTGAAAGTGAATCTTGGATATTTTTTTCTTGGATACTTCATGTCAAAGTTATGTTATTACTATCACATATGAAAACATTTTCTGTTTTAGTTGTGTGTTCAGCATCTCTTGCCTCGCATTTCCTATGTTACTCTATATTTACCCAGATCACTGTAGACACTGGACACACATGAAATGTATGCATTTCAAATCACTGCATTTGATTACCTATATAATTCCATACAAACACTTCAACACAGACTTCAGCTGTGAGGACTGCAGCAGGGTGATGCCTTCATCTGACTGAATGGGGGGAGGGCATAGCAGGCTGTGCTCTGCTAATCTACACATTTGCAAAAAAAAAGTGGGCTATTAGTGCAGTGTTAAGGAGCAGCAAACTCAATGGCGTATGTCAGGAAAATTTAAGGAAGTCAGGGATAACGAAAAAAATCGTAAGCCTCAGGGATTTCAGTGTTAAATACTTCAGTTTCAGTCAGTTTAAATATCCAAATCTGCAAGATGCATATTCTCTCTCTTAATCCAACCATTATTTAGTGAGAAAACAGCTTGAGACAGAAGCATTTAATAAATAAAAAAATATGCTCAAATTGTACAGTGCCCACTAAATAAGAGATTGCACTATGAGATCAAGTCATATAACATGCCATGACAGCAGCATCATATCTCTTAGCTTATATTGCAATTAATTTTCTATCCACAAGATGGAGTAGAGAGCTATGAGACAAATTAAGCATGTTCACATTTGCACTTATGTCACCTGCTTGTGCGGAAGACTGTGCATAAATATATTATGTAGAACAGAGTTTTTCATGAATAAAAATGTTTATTTGGAAGTAGTCTGCTTTGTCTATTTCTTTGCGATTGGGGCTATAACGAAAAAGATAAACGATAGGCAGCACTGAGAAAATGCAGAGAAGGAATGAATATTTTCAGGCAACAGCAGATTACTTGCACTAAGCTACTTTCTGGACGTTGACCAAATATTTTGTAAACCATGTTTTCCACAACTCTCCCTGTACATTTATCTTCATTCAATAGATTTTAACTAAGAATCAGAGTATAAATGAATGCACCTGATCTGTTTGCAGAGTTTCTCTGCGTGTGGGTACATTCCTCAACTCCTCAGAAATCCAAGATTCAGAACACTGAGTAATAATGTGGGGGAGACAGGACTTGGGTGTTTCATAAATTAATAACAAAAAATGTAAAAGTTTTGCTTTTCTCCCTTCCCCACCATAAACTATCATCTCTGGGGGTGGAGCAAAAGTTTTAGATTCAAGAAAAAATTCGATCTCCATTATTTTGACGGATCTTAACATTTTAGGGTCCCCTGATCCAAAACTATTGATATCTCGATGATGAGTGTGTGTTTGTGTGTCACAGTTTATTGAGGACGGTCTAGAGCTAAAATAGCTGGACAGAAAAATAAACTCGAAAGTTAAGCTGTATTATGAGATGAGTATGTGCCGATTAGTTTTTGAGCCAAATCATGTAAGAGAAAGAGACACTCTAGAGGAACCCTCAAATACTGTAATTCTGCAATTAATTATAAATTCTTCTCATCAACAGCTATCATTTTATGACCAGAAAGATCAGCATTATTGTGGCAAATAATTACTGAAATGTTCTAGAATAGGGCGGCACGGTGGTGCAGTGGTAGCGCTGCTGCCTCGCAGTTAGGAGACCCGGGTTCGCTTCCCAGGTTCTCCCTGCGTGGAGTTTGCATGTACTCCCCGTGTCTGCGTGGGTTTCCTCCGGGCGCTCCGTTTTCCTCCCACAATCCAAAGACATGCAGGTTAGGTGGACTGGCAATTCTAAATTGGCCCTAGTGTGTGCTTGGTGTGTGGGTGTGTTTGTGTGTGTCCTGTGGTGGGTTGGCACCCTGCCCAGGATTGGTTCCTGCCTTGTGCCCTGTGTTGGCTGGAATTGGCATTTGAAAGTCCCAAGAAAAATTTGTTACTTGCTCAACTTGAGACCTTAACATTATTAATTCTCCAAATCAGTGTTTCTTAAACTATTGATTGCCACCCAAATCGGGTCATAAATAAGTCTGGGATAGGTTACCACATGACTGTATAGTAAAATAAGACGAGTTCATCAAAGTACACATTTTGTATACAAGAGATACAGTGACCTTGGTTTAGCATTACATTTATTATACTATATATTATATTAGTAGCTTGCAATCTGAGGTGTAGCCTGTTAGCAGTGTCACTGATGCCTTGTTGCTGTTGTTACTATGGTATGAAAATATACTGCTCAAAAATATTATAGGAACACTTTTTAATCGGAGTATAGCATCAAGTCAATGAAACTTATGGGATATTGGTCAGATAAGTAGCAGAGGGGGTTGTTAATCAGTTTCAGCTGCTGTGGTGTTAATGAAATTAACAACAGATGCACTAGAGGGGCAACAATGAGATGACCCTGAAAACAGGAATGGTTTAACAGATGGAGGCCACTGACATTTTTACCTCCTCATCTTTTCTGACTGTTTTTTCACTAGTTTAAGATTTGGCTACAGTCAGTGTCACTACTGGTAGCATGACGCGATACCTGGACCCTACAAAGGTTGCACAGGTAGTCCAACTTCTGCAGGATGGCACATCAATACGTGCCATTACTAGAAGGTTTGCTGTGTCTCCCAGCACAGTCTCAATGTCATGGAGGAGATTCCAGAAGACAGTGAGATACTCTAGGAGAGCTGCACAGGGCTGTAGAAGGTCCTTAACCCATCAGCAGGACCGGTATCTGCTCCTTTGGGCAAGGAGGAACAGGATGAGTACTGCCAAAGCTCCACAAAATGACCTCCAGTAGGCCACTGGTGTGAATGTCTCTGGCCAAACAATCAGAAACAGACTTCATGAGGGTGGCCTGCAGGCCAAACATCCTCTTGACTGCCATTAAGTATTGGGATGAAATCATGGGACCCATTGTCAGACCTTATGCTGGCGCAGTGGGTCCTGGGTTCCTCCTGGTACACGACAATGCCCGGCCTCATATGTGGTGAGAGTATGCAGGCAGTTCCTGGAGGAAGAAGGAATTGATACCATTGACTTGCCCCCATGCTTGCCTGACCTAAATCCAATAGAACACCACTGGGACATTATGTTTAGGTCTATCCAACGCCGCCAGGTTGCATCTCAGACTGTCCAGCAACAGTAATGCCCTGGTCCAGATCTGAGAGGAGATCCCCCATGACACCATCAGTCATCTCATTAGGAGCATGTCCTGGCATTCTCTGACATGCACACACGCACGTGGGGGCTATACAAACTACTGAGTACGATTTTGAGTTGCTGCAGTGAAATTTCGGCAAGATGGACTAGCCAGCCACATCATTTTTTCACTTTGATTTTCAGGGTGTCTTTGAATTCAGCCCTCTGTAGGTTGATAATTTTCATTTCCATCAAATGATGTAGCATTCTTTTGTTCCTAACACATTACCCAGTCCATATCAGTATAGATATCTAGCATGATTTTTTTCCCCATTGAGATCTGATGTGTTTTCAAAGTGTTCCTTTAATTTTTTTGAGCAGTTAATAATTAACATTCCCCATAAGACCAACATGTGAAACAGTCAAACTGAATGACAAGAAAAGACAAGAGGGAATGACAGACAGTGTGAGATGAAGGGATGGTGCTGATTGGAAATATCAAAATGAAAACAATCGGTGTGGGACAAGAATGTGCATATTTTCGGGGTGCTGTGGATGTCTGACAGTAAGGTGGGAGTGAGTTATATATAGCATCAAGGCAGCATTTTATTCAAACTGCAATTTCAGTTGTCATGTACAACTGGTTGGTGCCTCATCACATGTTCGCCGTTATGGCATAAATTTAATCCACAGTACATCTATAATTGAAGTGCCATGAAGATTTTGTATTAAGTTTAATGTGCCTAGGCAAGGATGAGTACCTTCTTGTTACACTATGTTGAAGTGGTCTGATAAATATCAAACTCCTGATACTGTGAAGGAGGTGTTTGTCGGACCAATGAGAGCTGAATGAATACTATCACACATTGAAAAGGTGAGACAGGCTGTATTGTGGACCTTAGCATTCAAGATGGTGTCAATTAGTAGCATTAAGAATTTCAGACAGAACTCTTTGTGAATTTATTCATCAAGATTTATTCTATTTAACTTTGTTAAACAGAACCTTCCAGATTTTCCTCATCTTGCACCCTCATCCACGCTGGAAAAAATATTGCTGAATTTTAAGGAATTAGACTCCATCTCTACAATATATAAAATCATTTTACAATCCCTTCCTTTCAAAGATCCAAGAGGACACTGGGAAAAAGACCTCTCAATTAATATATCAGAAAAGGAGTGGAAAGTAGCAATGCAGAGAATTCACTCGAGCTCCATATGCGCAAAGCATACAATTATACAACTCAAAATTATATATCGAGCACATCTGTCTCGACTAAAACTCTCCAAAATGTTTCCAGGCCATGATCCAACCTGCGAACATTGCAACCAAGCCCCAGCCTCACTGGGTCACATGTTCTGGGCCTGCTAACATTATTCTGGACAAAAATTTTTAATTACCTCTCAGACAGCCTTGGACTCACAATCCCTCCTAACCCATTAACAGCTGTGTTTGGGGTTCTTCCAGAGGGGCTTAAAGTGGAGAAGGACAAACAAATTGTGATTGCATTCACTACACTCTTGGCACGCAGACTTATTCTGATAAACTGGAAGAACTGAAACTCTCCTCTTTTAAGTCAGTGGGAAACTGATGCGTTATACTATTTGAAATTGGAAAAAATCAAATACTCAGTTAGAGGATCCGTACAGACTTTTTTCAAAACATGGCAGGATCTAATCAGTAATATTTTAAAATAAGTTTATTAAGCACAGAGAATTTATTAATTTAGGTATTTTTACAAGCCTTAAATTTTACACCGTTTGGCTTGCTCTCTCTCTCAGGGGTGGGGACCGATCTGTTCTTAACATAATTCTTTTTTATAAAAACTTGATTGCTACAGTATGTATTGATTGTAATAAAATTAATAAAAAAAAAAAAAAGATTTATTCTATCCCCAGTATAAAATAAAAATACTGCATACATTGTTTTAAGAATAATTTTGTTACAGGACTCAACTTTTGTGCTCAGCTTATTGGATTAAATGGAAACTGGAATACACTAAACAACTTATAAACTCATTCAAAATAATATATTGTTAATGATGGAGTTTGTTTAAAAAAACATTAAAAAAATAAAGTAATTTATGACAAGGTAAATAAACAGTATTGATTAATCCTGCTTTGACTACAGTGATCCCTCGCTATATCATGTTTCGACTTTCGCGGCTTCACTCTATCGCGATTTTTTTCTCATACACGCTTACGTCACTACGCATGCGCTTTCTGAGAACTTTTATCTAAGCCCCACGATGGCTCCTAAACGTGCTGCTTTTTCTAAGCCTTCTGACAATAAAACTAAGCGCCGGAGGAAGATGCTTACTTATCCAGGAGAAGGTGAAACTCTTCTCATACATATGAAAAGACAGCGCCAGCAACTGCCTATCAAGATGTTCTTCAGCCGCGCACCCAGACACAAACTGCCTACTCCTAGTACTCCTTCAGCGGAAGAAGTTAAGATACTGCACCACCTGAAGACTCTCCTACTGAGGTCGTGCCTTCATAGGTTAGTGGTTGTGTGTAAGAACTGTGTGTGTGTGTAATTAAATGTACAGTACAATAATCTACTATATAAAAGTGGTCGGGATTGTCCTTCTGTCCCGTGAGTGCAAAGCGTAGCGGTATTCCGCTTATCACAGACTTACTACTTGCGGTACCAAGCGACGCGATGTGAGCA
Source organism: Polypterus senegalus (assembly GCF_016835505.1). NCBI lineage: Eukaryota > Metazoa > Chordata > Cladistia > Polypteriformes > Polypteridae > Polypterus > Polypterus senegalus. The sequence continues at coordinate 247,393,967 of NC_053154.1, forward strand.
GAGTTCTGGTGCTCCCATCGTTCCCTTGCTTTTGTGCGCGATGCGCTGGAAAAATAGACAAAATTATGTCTCTAGAAATAATTAATGTTGATGGAGTACAAATGCCTCACCGCGTAGTAAATATCAGGGGAGATGGTGCTTGCTTATTTTCATCTATAGCTTATTTAGTGCATGGAACTCTGTCTTTAGTGGTTAAGATTCGGGCTGACATTGTACGACTTTGGACAAGCACTCGAGGGGATAAAAAAACTTAGGTTTTCGGGAGATGTTATGAAGGGGCACTTTGATGTTCTCATTCCCTACACTTACATACCTGATGTACACATGGAGCGCATACAAATTGAGGATAAAAGTCGGTTGCCTTAAAAGGCGGGTGAGCCTAGTAATAATATGATATTTGTAACGTCTAATATGTCTTATTTTCTCTTATTTTGTCTAATATATTGGGAAATACGAGTGTAATGGTGACTAAAGGGTGTTATTTCATGTCTAGAGTGCTCTAATAATGTTAAAAAACGTATTTAGAAGGTTGTAAACAGGCTTTCTATACTCTTAACTGTGAAAATATTCGATTTATAAATAAAGAATCCTACTTCGCGAAAATTCATTTATCATGGTAGAGTCTGGAACAGATTAACCGCGATAAACGAGGGTTCACTGTTCTTTGTTTATTATCCAGCGCCATGACTTGAGTCAGTAAGTTATCATTCATGCAATCTATTCAAAAATCATCATATTGTTGAAACTTATATACCTGTTATAAAGATAAATGAATTTATCTCAACTTGATTAAAGCTTGTACTAAGTATTTACCTTACTGTGAGGTCCGCAGGGAAATATTCCCTATTTTGAATAATGATAATTTTATTAAAAATGTTTGATTTACACTTTTCTCTTTCACTAATATTTATATGAGAAATATGCTTGAATAGCAACACACATTTTTACTGTTTATTTTATGGCCATTGTGCTTCGTCTATGTATGCCTCTGCTGTCATTATAATAATAATAATAATAATATAATAATCTTCTTCTTGGTTCCCCATTTGGTATCATTTTCCTTATTTGGGTCCTCAGATTGGAAAGTATAAGAACTCCTGCTCTGAATGAATAATATGCAATATAACTATGTGATGCTGCTTAAACATTTATTAGCACTCATATATATTCGGGCCATTCCTTCTGAACCTACTGTTAATGACTAGCTGCGCTGTCCCACTAAGTGAAAAAACTTAGGAATTGTGTAGGCCCTGTCTTTTGACTCAGTGATAGTCTTGTTTCTTATCCAGTGCCATGAAGATATAATGATTTTTGAAATGGGCTGTATGAACAATTACTTAATTTAGTGACTCAAGTCAGGGTACTGGAATAGATAATTTATTGTATTAATACATTATTACAAATGCCTTGCTATTTATGATGCTATTTTATATTTAAATAATGTACTGCATTTTCACAGAAACTGGTAATAAACAGAAAATTTAACAACTTGTACATTTTAAGTAGTTTTACAGTATTCAGCTTTTCCATTATCCAACCATCTTTATATCCCATTTACTGGAAGTTAGACAATTTTGGTTGTACTATATGCTTATTCATTCACTGGTTTTTAACTGCAAAAACACTATGTCCATTATGCCCATATGCCAGATGCTCCTCTATGTAGAAAGTTCGAATTCCTTTTTTGTTCAACAACTGATTTCTGTTTAGTGCAGTTACAAATTTAACAGCACTTTTAGGATTTGTCTGGCTAGAAATACTTACCGAATTGTCCTTGTATCTTATAGCTACATAATTTTCTAGGAGCAAACAGCATTAAAGCAAAAAATATTTAAAGTAAATGATCTTTAAAAACAGACATGGAAGCTACTCAGTGTATTACCATAGTAACATGGCATTATACATTTGAAGGAAAAAAGAATATGTTGCGATTAAGAAAAACAATACATAAAGTATATTTTCTTCATTTCAGTAGCCAGATGGCCACTTTAGTTATGGCTGTCAGGTGGTAAACAGTAATGACTCAAAAAATGAACCATAGCCTTTGATTTTGCATACAAATTAAGAAATGATGCATTTAATAATGGTAGGGAGTAAAATGTACACCACCATAATCTTTAAGTGTGTATATGGTACACATAAGGACTCCTACATTAAGTGTTTAATTAGTTTTAATTGCCTCACAATCAATGACAAAATTAGACAGGCATATTACTGAAAAAATTTCGACTAATTCATGCGATTTTTAAATATTTTTGGGTGCTAAATTCAAAAAATGGAAATAATTTTTTCCTACATAACATTTTTTCACAAAACACATTATTACTATTTAGTGCTTCTGCATTATAACTAAATATCAATATGTTTTTTATTTTAATGACGTTTGAATTTATATTTTCTATTATTGAAACCTATGCTAAAAGCAATAGCTAGTTTTTCCATGTACTTTTTTTTAAAAAGGTCAGAATATAGCCAGAACAGAATGTGGTAAAGAGTCCTAGCAGCAGGTAGCAACATTTCTTGACCTGTCCTTCCCACAGCAATGATGCACTTCACTGGAGTGTAGCAGATGTACTTCGGTATGACTTAGTTGACCAGTGCATTTGTAAATGCTTAGTGTGGAGTTTCTGGTTTTGTTGTGGTGTTAATTCATATTCATACTGTTAATTCATATTATGGCCTTGAGAGGTTGTGTGAATAGTCCTTATGATTTTTTCTGTTTGTGAAAAATCTACACTTTAAAAAAAAAAAAAAATCAGCAACAGTACATAACAAACTTTATAAAAAATGTTATCACGTCTACTTTGTAATAAAATTTGGTGACCAGGACAAACAGTCCTGGAAGCAGCGATTGCTTTTAGTATTTCAAATATTCAGAGTGAACTCAAAAATCATACGAGACAATTAGAATTTCTGTTTCTGCAAAATTTAAGAATACAACAGAAACAATCATAAAGAAACTGTTCTAACCTTCCATTAGCAATATGACCTGTACCACATGAACCTACTGTATCAATCTCTACACCACCTGGCAGTCTTGATTTTGTAGAAACTCACTCTGAAGGAGAGGGTACTTCAGGTAAAGAATTTGTTCCAAAATGTTCAAGTATAAATCAATAGCCATTCACTCAATGTGAAGTTATTTATTTAGTAAGAGATCTAGACCTTCTCAATGATGCTGCATAGTTCCTGGATCCCAATTAAAATATAAAAAGACACTGCATCCAGACACAATTTTCCTTTGGTACTGAAACAGAGAAGAAGATTTTGCAGCATATTTCAAGAAAGATTAATCTTTAGTTGACTGCTCTGACGTAAATGGCCTAGTGCAGAAACTTGGCAGACAATACAATGCAGAAGGACAATATTTATAGATACATCTAAAGAAAGCCTAATGGGTGTATTTCTTCATAATGGTAAAAATACATATCGATACCTGTTGCTCATTCTGTGCATTTGAAAGATACTTACGGGAACCTTGAGAAGAAAAACTAAGAGCACTGTCATATATGGGACCTGAAAATTATGTGCATCTTACTGGGTCTGCATACAGGGTACGCACAGCTTCCATGTTTTTCTCTGTGAATGGAACAACAGAGGCAAATGCTACAGGGTTCAGAAGGAATGGTCAGCCAGAAAAAAGCCAGAGCATGGTGCCAACAAGCATTATCAGACCTAGTTTGGTGGATCCAGATAAAGCATAGCTACCATCACTTCATATTACACTTGGTTTGAGGAAGCAGTCTATAAAATCCCTTTAAAAAGATGGAGCCAGTTTTATGGATTGTTCTAAAAGTTTCTGGGTTCTTCTGAGGCTAAATGGAAAGAAGGCATTTTTACCAGCTCTGTTATTAGAAAACTGGCTTCTGATGCAGAATTTCATGATGTGATGAATGACGTGGTACAGGAGGTTTGAGTACCTAAGAATTAATTTCTAAGTTTGTAGGTAACAATAATGATCCAAATGATAATGAAATTGTGTAAAATGTATGTTAATTTTAAGGAACTGGGTTGTAAAATGAGTAATAAAGTTCACATTTTGGATTTGTCTTTGGAATTTTTCCCTGAAAATCTTGGAAAGGGGGTGGAAGATTCCATCATGATAGCAAAGACATGGAAAGAAGGCACCAGGGACTTTGGGATGTCAATATGATGGCAGACTACTGCTGGATGATTTATGGTGACGGATCAGAAAAAGTGTACAAATGACTGGCTACCAAAAAAGTTTTGGATCAAAAAAAAAAAACAAACAAACTAACAAGTGACAAAAACTAGACAAGTTATATGTAACTACAGTAAATTAATATGTATTATTGTTTCTTTTACTTATATATGTGTCTACATATTAGACTGACTAAAAATTTTGCATACATAAATACATTTTTGTATCATGTTTTTGTTGGGGCTGCACAAGGCAGAAACAAACTGTGGACAGGGTGCCAGTCCATAGCAGGATGAATCCCCTCCCCCACCACCACACACACACACACACACATACATACACACACACACACACACACACACACACACACACACACACACACACACACACACACACACAGACACAAGGGCCAATTCACCTGTCATGTATAACTTTGGATAGTAAATGAAATCCATAGCACCCAGAGGAAGCCCATGCAGTCATGAGGAGAACTCCACACAGGTTGTACCCGGGACACAAATCCGGGTCTCTATACTGTGAGGCAACAATGCTACTACTGCACCACCATGCCACCCTTAATAAATTGTGTAATATGTTAAATTTTAATTAAAGGTTTTTTCAATTTTGTAATTAAATGTCACATAAAACATTCAAATTGTATTTTGTATTGTGTTCATGAATGCAAGCAAAAATTTGCAATTAACTCACAATTAAAACAATTTTTCATGAGTTTAACTTTGCAGACCTGTGCTATCTTTAACACCTTAATTTATCAGTTTGTAAAACTGCAGGTTTAATTGTCAAGATAAGAAGAGATATGCAAATTTTAATTATGCGAGTCTGCATGATGCTGGAAGGATTTGCCATATGACAACTCAGAAGAATAGAATCGATGCAAAATGGATCATACCTGACACCACAAATAGCGCCAATGGCACATGCTGAAAATACATAGGAACAGATGTGTTGCAGGTTTCTGGGATCTGAGAATGAGAGTGGGATTCTTAAGATTATTTGCTTGCACTGTTAGTTCGATGTGGCTGAGTATTGCAACAATGAGTTAACATGCCAAATGTAAACAAAGCCCAGCTGGGTGCAGTGACCAAGAGCACTTCAATGCATGGACATACTGTACTTAACTACTATGTGTTGAGAGTTATGGGCTAGAGAGGGATACATTATGCCGCTACCTCTGTAGAGAAGGGACATGGAGTGAAATTTACAGAAACTAACTTTTCAACCTGCAGCTAAGCTGCTGATTAAATTCTCACCATTTTGCAAGGTTAACTGGGAAATGGCTTGAAAATTATTCAACAAGTTTGTGGCCAGTCATACAAATGTCTATAAATGTTTTGAAAGCTACTAAACGTTTTCTATGTGAAGTACAGTACCTAAAGTCACTTTTTAAAAGATAAAAATTACTTAATTAGAAAAAGACCTACCTCTTGCTGCTGAAAGACATCAGTGTACTTTCCCAGTCCAAGTTTACTAAACAATTCAGGCAAATCTGATCCTTTGAAGGAGCCATTCAGATTGCACCCATTGCTACCCATCAATGAGGAAATGCAGTCCATGTAGTTGCTACTGCTTAGATAGTGTTCCACTTCAAAATAAAACAGATGAGGTTAGTAGCAATGTGGAAAATCAATGAAGGCAACTATGCATTAAAAATGTAATCTATTACTGCATGTATGCATAGCTATTTTATTGTTACACAGCACATTATACACTGAACAAAAAATACTAAAAAAAAAAAAAAAATTGTTCATCCACCCATTACACATTTTGATCCAATTCAGTGTCTCAGGAAGTCAGTACCTATTCCATCAGCTTCTGCAGAAGAAGGAAATCATCCCAGGATGATCTGCTTGTCAATCACTGGGCACACTCACTCAGACTCACTCAATCACACCAGACCAAATGACTGTAACCTGTAGGTCTTTAAATAAAATGTTAATTTTAACTAACCTTAAGTTTAATGTGCAGACATTAGCTAAAATGTTAAGGCAAAAAAAGTTACATTAATAACTAGCATGGTTTTCAGATGTGCCCAAGTTAGGGTCACCAAACAACGATGTCTGGGGAGGCACCAACCAAACACACTGTGTGTGTGTATATATATATATATATGTATATATATATATATATGTATATATATGACCCTGTATTGTCACGCTTGGGTCACAGATTTGCACGGAGACACAGGAGGTCGTAGAAACAAGAAGGATTTTTATTCAAACACTGCAAACACATGAGCTTAAACGTGCTCCATGACAAGTCAGAGATGACAGTTCCGCTAGGAGCAGAGAGAGAGATAAAAGCAAACAATCAATTCCAAATCTGACAGGCGCTGCGCACTGCTTTTAAGTCGGCGGAGTACCACGCGAGGCTTGTATTACACGTTATAGTGCAAGGATAAGGAGCAATGTGAGGGTAGTCTGTGTTTCAGGCTTTGTGGTTTTCCCAGGGGCGTTTGTCTCTATTTGAGGTGCGTTCAGCCCTCCGGCTCATAATATATATACACACACACGCCTGGACAAACTTGTTAAGAAGGCAGGCTCTATTGTAGGAATCAAGCTGGACAGTTTAACATCTGTAGCAGAGCGACGGGCACAAAGCAAACTCCTGTCAATCATGAAGAATCCACTGCATCCACTTAACAGTGTCATCTCCAGGCAGAGGAGTAGCTTCAGTGACAGACTTTTTTCACTGTCTTGCTCCACTGACAGACTGAGGAGATCGTTCCTCACCCACACTATGCGACTCTTCAATTCCACCCGGGGGAGTAAATGCTAACATTATTCAAAGTTATTGTCTGTTTTTACATGCATTTTTATTACTCTTTAATTTAACGGTTTTAATTTAATGGTTTTATTTTAGGTGACTACCTGTTGAAGCTCATCGAGAGAATGCCAAGAGTGTGCAAAGCAGTAATCAGAGCAAAGGGTGGCTATTTTGAAGTAACTAGAATATAAAATATGTTTTCAGTTATTTCACCTTTTTTTGTTAAGTACATAACTCCACATGTGTTCATTCATAGTTTTGATGCCTTCAGTGAGAATCTACCAATGTAAATGGTCATGAAAATAAAGAAAACACATTGAATGAGGAGGTGTGTCCAAACATTTGGCCAGTACTGTATATATATCTATATATATCTATATCTACATATATATATATATATATATATATAACTGTACATTGCATGCTCAAGAGTAAGCTCAGCACACAGCTTGGTCATATTACAACCGGAGGTACACGTGGTACACAAAGAGATCCTTAACAAATAATTATTGGTATATTTTCCCTCAGTTTAAAAAGGTTTAATTTTCTTAATAATAATTTTAAGGCAGTACTTCGCTGCTGCAAAGCGCGGGTATTTAGCTAGTATATACACTCACCTAAAGGATTATTAGGAACACCTGTTCAATGTCTCATTAATGCAATTATCTAATCAACCAATCACATGGCAGTTGCTTCAATGCATTTAGGGGTGTGGTCCTGGTCAAGACAATCTCCTGAACTCCAAACTGAATGTCAGAATGGGAAAGAAAGGTGATTTAAGCAATTTTGAGCGTGGCATGGTTGTTGGTGCCAGACAGGCCGGTCTGAGTATTTCACAATCTGCTCAGTTACTGGGATTTTCATGCACAACCATTTCTAGGGTTTACAAAGAATGGTGTGAAAAGGGAAAAACATCCAGTATGCGGCAGTCCTGTGGGCGAAAATGCCTTGTTGATGCTAAAAGTCAGAGGAGAATGGGCCGACTGATTCAAGCTGATAGAAGAGCAACTTTGACTGAAGTAACCACTCGTTACAACCGAGGTATGCAGCAAAGCATTTGTGAAGCCACAACACGCACAACCTTGAGGCGGATGGGCTACAACAGCAGAAGACCCCACCAAAATTGGACAGTTGAAGACTTGAAAAATGTTGCCTGGTCTGATGAGTCTCGATTTCTGTTGAGACATTCAAATGGTAGAGTCAGAATTTGGCATAAACAGAATGAGAACATGGATCCATCATGCCTTGTTACCACTGTGCAGGCTGGTGGTGGTGGTGTAATGGTGTGGGGAATGTTTTCTTGGCACACTTTAGGCCGCTTAGTGCCAATTGGGCATCATTTAAATGCCACGGGCTACCTGAGCATTGTTTCTGACCATGTCCATCCCTTCATGACCACCATGTACCAATCTTCTGATGGCTACTTCCAGCAGGATAATGCACCATGTCACAAAGCTCGAATCATTTCAAATTGGTTTCTTGAACATGACAATGAGTTCACTGTACTGAAATGGCCCCCACAGTCACCAGATCTCAACCCAATAGAGCATCTTTGGGATGTGGTGGAGCGGAGCTTCGTGCCCTGGATGTGCATCCCACAAATCTCCATCAACTGCAAGATGCTATCCTATCAATATGGGCCAACATTTCTAAAGAATGCTTTCAGCACCTTGTTGAATCAATGCCACGTAGAATTAAGGCAGTTCTGAAGACGAAAGGGGGTCAAACACAGTATTAGTATGGTGTTCCTAATAATCCTTTAGGTGAGTGTATATATACTTAATCCTGATACTCTGAATGTTCAGTTCATCATAATAACTATTCATGGTGGCTCTAAAATCCGTACTGACCCCTAGTCTCTCTTCTGTTTCTTTTTCCGGTTTCTTTGTTGTGGTGACCTACTCAAAGCATCATGATGCTCCAACAATGATGGATGGATTAAAAGGCAGAAGTCTGCGTGACCATCATCATCAAGTCCTTCAGTGAGAACCCTAAATCCGAAAAGAGGACTGTTTCATTTATGTTAGGTAGAATGCCCAGAGGGGATTGGGAAGTCTAATGGTCTGGAATCCCTACAGATTTTATTTTTTTCTCCAGCCGTCTGGAGATTTTTTGTTTTTTCTGTCCACCCTGGCCATTGAACCTTACTCTTATTCTATGTTAATTAATGTTGACTTATTTTATTTTCTTACTGTGTCTTTTATTTTTCTATTCTTCATTATGTAAAGCACTTTGAGCTACTTTTTGTATGAAAATGTGCTATATAAATAAATGTTGTTGTTTTATATATATATATATATATATATATATATATATATATATATATATATATACACACACACACACATACATACACACACAGGTAGTCCCCAGGTTACAGACATCCAACCTACGACTTACGAACGGGGCTGCAGCTGCGACGCATGCGCCTCAGTAACTGCCACTTCGTCATCTTCGGCCTGGGGACGCAGCAAGCAGTGTTTGAATGGAGGCTGCAGGGAGGCGATTTCGCTGCTCTTGCAGTGTAGTGTCCCTCGGGCGGCTCCCAGTGGCAAGCGGTTTCACTGCCCGCCCACCACACATGGCTGCCTTTTCATTCTTGGTTGTAGCTGAACGGAGGCCATTGAAGGTGAACGGGGCAGCGGGGGGTAGCATTGTAGTGTGCCTCGGATGGCTGCCTGTTGAATGGGGGCAGTGGTGGGCGATTCACTACCCACGTTTGGCCGTACTGTGTTCATTCTCGGTTAGCGGACGCTGCAGGCAGCATACTGTAGTGGAGGGGATTGTGTGTGGGGCTGGTGATGAACCGCCCCTCGCCGCCCCCATTCTTTTCTCAATAGCAAGCCTGCTTATTCTGTTATACACATAGCAGGAAGCGGTCTCTTGTCAGTACATCAGACGTATTGACGACAGGTGCCTTCCTGCTGTGATTGTGTGTACAGAGCTGTTCAGAAGTGCTCATCTTAACCCTTTTCAAGAATGTCTCTGAAACACAAATCTGATGCAAATGTTGGTGATACAGTAAAGAAGAGAAAAACCATCACCATTTAAAATAAAGTTGAATATATATATATATATATATATACACACATATATAAAAACACAATATATTACTATTTATATTCCAACCCTAAACTTAATTTAGAAAGTTCTGAAAATTGATGGATGGACATTTTTATCTTAAATTATTACAGAATATTTACTATAATGCTTACTTGATTTATTTTGCTTTCTCTTGGGGCTGCTCATGGATGATGGAAATTCAGAATGACCAGCTGGGCCACTGCCATTGCGCTCTCTCCAGTTGTCAGAATCACTGCCATTTCCTAAACCTTCACGACTACTCGATCTTGAAATAGACAGAGGATCACTCTATGGTGGTGGCAAGAGGGTAATGCAAAAGAACAAACAAATTTTACTAATAAAGCCATACAATACATATTTAAAAGACAATGTTTTATAAACTGGTTAAATTATAATGACACCATTGTTATGAATTAAAATGCAAATATTATAATTAATTCTGAAATCAGAAGAGTGCTAAATCATATAAATTAAATTTAATAAAAAACAAAGCCTGAAGTAAACCATAATTAACAGCAACAAATATAATAAACAAAGCAGCAGAATCAGCAAGGTAATAATTGAGAGCCCATAATATTTTCATATAAAATGATTGCTCTGTTTATGTAAAAAATGTATTGCTGTACTATAAGGATTATACGAGTGTAAAAGAAAGAATTTTGAAACTTGCTATTAAAAACAGTGCACAGTAGCTGGTGATAAGCTGATGGAATACTGGAGAATAGTAAATTTTGCTTTGACCAGACCAATGTTTCAAGCACTTGTGTTCATTATATCTTTGGTACAAAGGTATGAGCATATTTCACTTAAATACTAAAGTAAGTATGCCTGATTAAAGCAACTGAAACCCTTAATAGTTTTGTGCACCTTTGCTTTGTGCACGTGTGAGGACTAGTTTAATAGTTCCAGAAAACAGGAAGAATTGTAATTTTCCTGGTAAAGCAAATGCAGAATACAAATGGGGAAAGGCTACCCTACTGTTTCAGAATGTCTAAAAGCACAAGTCATTTTTGTGTTTTGCATTCAATGAAGTAAACACAGCGTAGGTGCACCTATGTTGATCAATAACATGTCTTGCAGAATTCTGCTAAGGCTTAGCACCTCTGTCAGTCTCTTGCAGGGGCATGAAGAGTAAATGCATTTTTCAGAGGAGTGCCTGATGTAATGGCTAAGAAATGAATTAAGTTGCCCCCCACTGAAAAAAAATGTTTGGAAATTCACTGTAGTTTTACTTGAGCTTACAGTTACATAGGCACACTAATCTGATATTGTATGTTCTGGTTCTCCTTTACATTTTTTATGTATTTTCAAGTAAATCCTGTAACATATCTTTGGGGTGATCAGGTGATCTCAATAACCATTATATAAAAACAGACATGCCTTGTTCTTTGATTTATTCTTTTTCCTAGCCAAAATTCATAATTTACAGAAATGGTGGTTTGTCCACTGTTGCACCAACTACATTATAATGACAAATATGTTTACTTCAGTCAACAATAAATAATTTTGCTTTAAAGTACATAACAAATATGTCTTCAGGTTTGCAGTCTATGAGTATTTTGCGTTTATCAAGAAATTTTATTTTGTATGGTATTTCAAATCTGATTTGACCATAACAATCAAGAATTTGAAAAGAAAAAAAATAGCCAAGGGAAATAACATTGGTGCATCTCTATATGACATAACGACAATTTTTGCCATGAATTGCAGAAAAACATCATATACTGATACATTTTATAACACTGTTCAAAAATTATTAAATATTTTGACACAAATATATATTTTTTAATTTCCTCAGAAATTAATGAATTGGTTCACTCAAAAAACAAGTGAATATTTGTTGCCTAGTTACATAGCAATTGTGGGAAACCAACTAAAAAAATAAGGATTCAATGCAGTTTTTTAAGTAAGATGTACTGCAGGTAATCTTTTACCTTAGCAGTTACATACAAATAAGTCTATAACCTAAAATACATTAAGGACACAATAAATAGACTATTAAGGGCTCATTTATACTTCAGGCTCAGAACGCGTACGCGCCTGCATCATGGCTGCCACGCGTTCCCAGCGTTGATTTCACGCGTCCTCTGAGCAGGTCCTCAGAAATTAACGCGACGCGTGCGCGAGTTGCAGTACCAGCAAAAAGTCAGGGGGCGCAGTGTGCTAAGTGTCGGAACGTGACGTCAGAGTCTCTGTTTACTATCTACATGTGACAGCAAGCCTCTATGGAGATCCTTCGGGATCGATGCGCACTTTGCTGTTTGATGAATGGCTCAAATACAGCGCTATACATTATGTTGCCGATGTGAAGTTGCAAAAAAAAAAATAGACGGCACAAAAGATGGTATGTGAGACTTTTAAAATGTATTGTGTCATTTATATATGTCTTTTTTACTTTTTAATTTTTGCAACTTAACAACAGCAACATAATGTATAGCATTATATTTGAGCCACTGAGAAAAAAATAAAAGACACGGTGAAAACGTGTACTTTGTGATTAAAGTGGAAATTTCGGCTTTAATCTCGAAATTTCCACTTTAACCTCGTAGTTTACTTTATCATTAAAGCAGACGGTCGCAAACGTCATCCCAGTTTTTAATCGCTATGAGCTTCTTGGACCTGACAGCAGGTAAAGTAAAACAATAAAAAATAGATGGCACAAAAGATGGTATGTGAGACTTTTAAAATGTATCATGTCATTACGATCGGGAATATGTGACGCTTGAATATAAAAGCACCACGAATGCATCTGTATGTTGGCATTTTGCTTCAGCAGCGGAAAGCAGCAATAGATCGCCAAACAGAACAAATTAAATGTATGATATTCCAACTCTATGCACATTTAGAATCTTTAGATTTATACTTGATATCACTTTCATGATGAAATGCATTAAAATGTGTATGTTACATTTTACATATAATTTCGTTTAAATAATGAATACTGTTAATAAATACACACATGGGGGAATAATTACACACATGGGGGTGTCACAGTGGCGGAGCGATAGCACTGCTGTCTCGCAGGGAGTTATGTTGCTGGTATTCCACACTGTGCTCCGGTTTCCTTCCAAAGATATGCAGATTTGGGGCCACTAAAATGACGCTAGTGTATGTGTGTGCTTGTATTCACCTTGCGATGAGCTGAGGCCTCGTCAAGGGACTGTTTCTCACTCGTGCCCAAGGCTTCCTGGAATGGACACATACATCCCTGGATTTATGGATTTAATCAATAAACATCCTTTTCAGAGATATTGCGGTAAGGTGTTATCGGAATTTAATAGGTGTTCTAGGCAATTCACAACACAGAGAAGCCGAACATGTTCTCACCACGATAATATCTCGCACTGCCACCTGGTGGATTCCTCCAGATTTACGTAAAGAACGCGCGCAAGTATAAACACTACAACGCTTGCGTAGCAGGAGCGTCCGCTGCAGCAAGCGTCGCGTGAAGTATAAATGAGCCCTTAGAAATAAGGTGAAAGTACAGATTTCATGAATAAAATGCTGCTTCATCACGTTGAAGCTAAAAATTTCAACCCTACCTCATATGTGGTTGTCATAGTGGGTTTATATGAAACATGATTAGCTCTTCTTAGTTCCTTGATAGTCTCTGCTGGCATTGACTTTGAGAACCCCAAACCACTCCAGGTATTTGTGGGTGTTCTTACTTCAGTTACCACTGGCTTCTTTAACATAGCTAAGCAAAACAAGATAATTTTAGAAAGACATTGTAAAGACAGATGACTTCAAAGAAGCACATTATTTATCATAAAGTCATAGACTAACAGAAATAATAATATAATATAGTATAATAGTATAATAGTAATAATGGGCAACCTTTAATGCATCTTGAAGGTGTGCAGTCTTGGCCTGATGAAGTCTACTAAGACTAAACGTCTCACCTTTTCTTTTTTTAGCATAGTAAAAAAGTCTTTTTTTTAATAAATTTTATTTTCAGAAATAAATACATACATACATACATGAATATAACATTAGGTTGACTGGAGGAAATACAGATTGAAATAACAATAATTCCTTCTTTATGGTTACAAAATGAAATAATGTGCCAAACTGACGCAAAACAGCTGGAAGATTGGAGTAGAATTTCATGTTACTAGTTTCTCTCTATTATGTGGAAGAACCCTACAAAAACTAGAAACAGTAAATACTGTATTACACAAATTGATGAATGTATATTTGTACACAGTGCTTTGTGTTCAGTATTGTGTTTGTATTCCTTCAACATGCAATCCGGAAAAAGATTTTTAGCTATAAAAGATTTGTACAAAACCTGGGCTTGTTAGTAGAAATGCACCTTATAAGAATAGGGCTACAAAAATGACATAGCAGCACTAGAAAAAGTCCAGAGGAGAGTAACTAGGCTCATTCCAGGACTATAGTGGATGAATAATGATGAAAAGAAACAACTGAGCCTTTTCAGTTTAAAAAAAAAGTTTACATTGATTGAAATATTTAAAATTATGAAGGGAATTAGTACAGTGGATTGACATTTATTTTAAAATGAGTTCATCAAGAATACAGGGACACAGATGGAAACTTAAGGGTAAATTTCACACAAACATTAGGAAGTTTTCTTTGCACAGAGAACCATAGACACTTGGAATAAGCTAATGAATTAATTGAATAATTAACTAACTAGCTAACTAATTACTGACTTAAAAATTGAGCTCAATATACGAATATTATCCAAACAGCATAAGTAAAGATATTGGAACCGCAGACATGTTATGCGGCCTGTACAGGTGGGATTGAAGCTTATGTTTTATCAGTCTTTCATCTATACATAATGTGTCCTTCTAATTTGTAGAAATAAAGTAACAAAATATATTTGTTTTATGTGTTTGCTCCTTTCATCATTTAATGAAACTTATGCCAAAAAAGAGCAATTATATGTAATACCTTTAGTTGCCAACAGCTTCTTTTGTTCATAGTCGAAAGTCTGGAAAGAAAAATAAAATAAAAACACAGAACATTATTCTTAACAGATGGAAGGAAGTTCATTATTTGAGTAATCTGAATAAACCTGTAATTACTAACAATTTTAGCGCATTTCCAACTCCATAACTGAACATGCAGCATTTTCCTATAGTCATCAATCAATGAATAACAAAACAGCGAATATCACAATAGAATGTGTTAAGTTCAAGAAAGAAAAATAATACTGTCTACCTATGCCAAGAAAATTAAATGTTATGTATCTGGACATTAGCACTACTAAATTAGTTTTATTTTACAATTTTTTGCACAATATTTGAAACAATTTCTTTTCATTATTATGTCGCAGTCAGTAATGAATTGTAAGTCATTTGAAAACATTACCTGCATGCTAGCAAATGAGGACTGTGGTGGCAATCGTATCCTTTCAGAGTTCTGCTGAGCTGCCCTTTCAGCAGCTCTCTCACTTCCGGGGGCTTTCTTATCAGTTACTGGACTTTCAGATGCACTGGATTCAGAATCAGATAGTAACCGGTCTGATGTGCTACAATGAAATATAAAAAAAGGTTAGTTCCTATATATTTTGATATATATCTAGTTTTCTCGCAACTACATTCCAAACAATATATTACCTTGGGTACAGTTAAGCATCGGCTTGTAACTTAATAAACTGGCAAATCTATAGTGGGCAGAATGCTTAGAATGTAGAAGGGAAACAAACTGGTTACTCTATACTGATTTTTTCATCACTCAACAACCAGCACTTTTTACAACATTTGCATAATTTGTTAAAAATGCACATTTGTGTCTAATTGTTTTAATGCAATAAGTAAAAACTGAGAAGTGGTCAGATTTGTTTCTATCCACAACATTAAAACATCCAGGTACTGCTTACAGATCAAACTAGAAAGTGCGGAGAGTCCATGACTTGAAAAAGCATGACCTGTACCAGAGAGATTCATAAGCTAAAAGTAGGACTAGACAGCAGACATTATACTGCATGTTTTTGATATATATTTCAGTAAATGTCAACTGCTGCTCAAGAGTAAGCAGTCGGACGAACACAAGGCAAAATTTATTAAAAGCAGTGTCCGAAAAACTGAAATATACATTTGGATTTCTTAAGTCAATACATATACAACTGCATTCAAATGTTTATACTGCTATGTGTACTAACTATAATGCAAAAAGAAGGATAAAATGAGTAATACAAGCTATACACACAGTAAAGCTTAAGAAAGTTAATCTTAAAGCAAAAACAGAAAACAATTTTTTCTTCCTCTCTGCTTTCTCTTGTACCTTGTCAAACATGGCTCCTTCCTCATAAGCAAATACCTATCAGATTGTTTCACACATACATTGTAAACATTTTCATTGTTATGAATGCCTCAAATATGAATACTGTTATCACCTATTTTAAGCTGTGTTACTATCGCTCTGGTATGGTGCGAGTTTTACACAGAAGTTGACTGACTTTTTTTAAATTAGTGTCACTTTTATTAATAATTTTGCTTAAATTAATGAGCATTATCTCCCTACGAAAAGTTAAAATCGTGATTTTTACTATTTTTAAATCCACTGCTTATCTACAGTTGAATTCATGGGTGAAAGATCTGGCTTAGACAATTGGTATATTTGATAAAATTAGATAGATTTGATTTTACTTTTGGGCGGCACGGTGATGCAGTGGGTAGCGCTGCTGCCTCGGAGTTAGGAGTCCCGGGTTTGTATGTTCTCCCCATGTCTGCATGGGTTTCCACCGGGTACTCCGGTTTCCTCCCACAGTCCAAAGACATGCAGGTTAGTTGAATTGCTGAATCTAAATTGTCTGTAGCGTGTGCTTGGTGTGTGGGTATGTGCATGTGTGCGCCCTGCAGTGGACTGGTGCCCTGCCCAGGGTTTGTTTGCCTTGCGCCCTGTGTTGACTGAGATTGGCTCCAGCTGACCCCCTTGACCCTGTAGTTAGGATATAACGGGTTGGATAATGGATGGATAGATGTATTTTACTTTCCATCATTTAACTATCCATTTTCCCTGCTACTTGTTCACAAAGTACACAATCAGTGGCTTTATAACAAGTAAGTTTTATGAAATATACTAGCAGAATACCCACGCTTCGCAGCGGAGAAGTAGTGTGTTAAAGAAGGTACGAAAAAGAAAAGGAAAAATTTTAAAAATAACGTAACATGATTGTTAATGTAATTGTTTTGTCATTGATATGAGTGTTGTTCTCATATCTATCTATCTATATATATATCTATCTATATATATATATCTATATATGTTGTTCTCATATCTATCTACAGTATATATATATATATCTATATATGTTGTTCTCATATCTATCTATATATATATATCTCTGTCTATCTATCTATCTATCTATATATATATTATATATATATATATATATACACATACCCGCGCTTGGCAGCGGAGAAGTAGTGTGTTAAAGAAGGAAAGAGAAAGAAAAGGAAACATTTTGAAAATAACGTAACATGATTGTCAATGTAATTGTTTTATCACTGTTATGAGTGTCGCTGTGATATATATATATAGCAAAATACCAGCGCTTCGCAGCGATGTCATGTGTTAAAGAAGTTATGAAAAAGAAAAGGAAACATTTTAAAAATAATGTAACATGATTGTCAAAGTAATTGTTTTGTGTATTTGGCGGCAGCGTCACGAAGTTGTTTTCGGTAGCTGCATCAGAAAATGTACCACGTCTGACACGCCTCCTTTTTACTGTTTTCTCACAGCTTGGATTGCTGCTGTCATATATATACACACACACACACACACACACACACACACACACATACATATATATATATACATATATATACACATACATATCTTCATATCTATATACATATCTACATATACACACATATACATATACTGTATATATATATATATATATATATATATATATATATACACACACATACATACCTATCTACATCATATATAAACACACACACACATACATATACACATACATATCCTTATACAGTATCTACATATCTATATACATATCTACATATACACACTAAAGGCGCTTTTCCACTGCATAGTACGGCACAGCACGGTTCAGTACAGCTCACCTTGGTTCGGCTCAGTTCGGCTCGGTTTGCGTTTCGACTGCAGTTTAGTACCGCTTTAGAGTGGGCGGGATTATTCACGTGTCGTTATAGTTGCGCCGCCTCTACTGCCGTGACACCGTGGAACTTTTACAACAACACGCAGACAACGACAACACTTTAGCTCGACGGCAGCGCAAGGTTAAGCATCTAAAAAGCACATCACTAGCTAACTTTTATCACTGTTGCAAAGCATAAAATGAACTTAACTGCCAGTGTAACATTAAAATGCTGATTCTGTATATTACAGATCTTCCACATTTTGCAAAAAAGTCGCCGCAACAGACTATCTGTTTGGACATTTAACCGTGCTTCAGAGTGGTGGGATGTGATTGTTCCCGGTTTACAAACACTCAGTGGCTGGAGAACTTTCGAAACTTCGCGTGTCTGTACCTTTAAAGAAAAGAATAGCCAGTGACACAGTAATGACGATTTTCTCCGCCAATCAGTGACCAGCAGAGTTTACACGTCATATTTTGGTAACGGTTCGGCACGCTTGGAACCTCGGCTGAGGTGGTACTAAAAAAAGGACCAGGTACCAGGTACTGTTCCCAGTGGAAAGCCCCGCAAAAGTGAGCTGTACTGAACCGTGTCGTGCCGTACTATGCAGTGGAAAAGCGGCTATATATATATATATATATATATACATACACATACATACCTATCTACATCATATATACGCACACATACATACATACACACACACACACAAATTATATATATGTGTGTATGTATGTATGTATGTATGTGTTATATATATATATATATATATATATACACATACATATACTTGTGTGTATGTTTGTATGTGTCTATATGTGTGTGTATAGGTTTGGTCACTGAGTGCAAGGGAAAAATAATAAATTATAGTCTATAAATTATTAAACAGTAAAACATTAACGTTTTAAGAAGTACAGGTACATTGAAATTACATTTTCTATGTGAACGTTCAAATTTGTGCCTTTGGTAATGTGCCTTACCGGCAATTAAAGAAAATTAGTTTTGTGTCCTCTGCAGTGTTAAGAGAAAGGCTTTGGTTTGGGATAAAAGGAAAAAAGGTGTAAAGAAAGGAAAGTTGCCTTTTTCTTTTATATAGTATAGAGAGATGTGTTCGCTGGCGTTATGATCGCCTTTTAGAGACAGTCGCGGTGGGTCTGGTGAGACGTCCCCGCCATTAATCGGCTGTGATGGCACTGTCAGTCCTCCACTCCTGTGCGTGTCTTCATAATCCGAGCTGAGGACCTCATAATCGTATACGTGCAAAAGAAAGTGTGAATCGCCTTAATATTATTTTGCCGTGGTGTAGAAAAGGGGTCCGTGTTTGCACTTGTCTGGGCTATAGCGCAGGGGGAGGATGAAAAAAATTAAAAGTGTTCACTTTGACTTAAGGCAGAAGCGCAGTCAGCGTCTCAAAGGCCGGCACAGCTATGCACGCACGCTGGCTGCTCGACTTTTGCTGGGCAGGAGACCCCAGTTTTTGCAGACACGTTCATGATATCAAAAGTCTCAGCGCTCTTTGGAGGTCATTCATATATATATATATAGCAAAATACCGCACCGCAGCGGAGAAGTAGTGTGTTAAAGAAGTAATGAAAAGAAAAGGAAACATTTTAATAATAACGTAACATGATTGACATTGTCATGAGTGTTGCTGTCATATATATGCCTGCCTAAATAAGTCACCCTCGCTTTCCTCTTACTTTTTTACCGTTCATTTAATCATGGCTAGTGGTGGAAAAATTATAAAATGGAAGGAGGATGGCTTTACCAAAACAATTATTGATGGCGGATCGATTATTCATAAAGCTTGAATTGGTGATCTGTTTTCTGTGTTAACCTCATATTTTTTCATACTTCTTCTCAAACTAAGGTGGTGCGAGGGTAAAATGAATCGGGATCGCTGATCAATGTAATCGGTGTACCAGGAAATCATGCATTGACAAAAGCTCCCTTTGCTTGTAATGCAAAGTGTGATTAAATGCATTATTTTTTAACGCGTTATGGAGCACATGCATCAAAGCTTCTCAGCTGTGCTTGTGCTAAGAAAAGGAAAGATTTTAAAAATAACGTAACACGATTGTCAATGTGACCTTTTGTAAGTAGTGCCTGGAGGATTCAGTGTGGAGAAACTCTAGAGACAGCGTGTGTATTAACTTGTGGATTTTTCTGTGAGTATTTGGTGGCAGTCTGACGAAGTTGCTTCGGAAGACGGCGTTAGCCGCGGAGCTCAGCTCAGAGCGAAATTAGATGAATGGGAGGGAGATGATGACGTGACTCCCCCACCCGCCTTTAACTGTCAATCCCCCACAAACACAGTCTCGGAATTTGCATAAGCACACCCCTTCACCTACAATTTTAACTTAGTTACAAAGTGATCAAAACTCTCGTTTATATCCTGTGTCCTCTTATTAAACTTGTATCCCGCATTACCTGTGGGCATGTGAAACGCCAGCGGTAGCCTGTCTATGAACTTAAAGTTTAGGTTTACACCTTACTTTCTTTCCGAGGTAGCAGCACTCATGAATATGGTAGTATATGTCACTCGCTCGCTTCTTATTGTTTCGCTGCCTTCTCAATTATATAATTCATGTTTTCTTAAGCGCTTTTTGGAGGTCTTCCTGGTTTTCTACGCACTGCGTTGACAGTCAGTTCACGTGATTACGTGGGCGGCGTGATGATGTCACACGAAACTCCGCCCCCCCACGTCTTTCCAGCTCAACTCTATTACAGTTAATGGAGAAAAATACCTTCCAGTTATGACCATTAGGCGTAGAATTTCGAAATGAAACCTGCCCAACTTTTGTAAGTAAGCTGTAAGGAATGAGCCTGCCAAATTTCAGCCTTCGACTTACACGGGAAGTTGGAGAATTAGTGATGAGTGAGTGAGTGAGTGAGTGAGTGAGTGAGTGAGTGAATGAGTGAGTGAGTGAGGGCTTTGCCTTTTATTAGTATAGATTAATGTTATATCAATACTATCTAATTGGCTTTTAACAGCAGTTCGTTTGAGAAAGTACAAACTGTATTGTTACTAACAAAGAGTAACTGGTTTGAAAGTTTTCTTATTGGCACAAATGTCCATTTCTCGTGATTGGGAGACTTAACCAAAGAACTATTTACAAAAAGAGCACTAACACATGACCCAAAATGAAGCAGTGCAGCCATGTTTAATACATTCTTTAGCACGAAAAAAGCAATCACTAAAGGTTCCTTCTAGAGAAAAAGAGGTGAACAGCAGCACTGATTAAACACAAACCAAAAACATCAGGTTAGCACCCATTTAAGAGACAGACAGATGAATATCTACAGTTTTCACTTTATGACCATCTGGATATACTATACCACTTCAATACAACTTATATTAAAATGTATAAAATAGTACATGTTCAAGTTTTAGATATAACAAAGCCATAGCGTACTGCAAGTGTGAATTCTTGGTTCCATGAAGAAGTTCCACTGTTTGCCGTTTGCTGACAGGTGTCTTGGAAGAGCCTAGCATCTGCTTTAACTCATTACTGCTTCCTGAATGTGAAGGACTTCTAGGCATACCAACTTCTACAAAGGCATCATTGGAACCTGAGAATACAAAAGTATACTAAGATCAAATGGAGAAAATAAAAATAACTGCACACAAATAACACTCAAATGATGATTAAAAAAACAGAAAAGGGAAAACTGTATTTTATAAATTTTAACAGCTATAAAGTTACCTTCATCAGAACTGGGTTTGCTGGCTAGCGACTCTTTGGGACTGTGGCCACTGGTATCATTAGAAGCATCCGAATGACTAGAACTTATGACATTATCTGCCAAACAAGATGCTGCCAGTCGGCTATATATGGAGCTTGAGTGCTGAGAACAAAATAACATGAAGAATTAATTATAAAGTGCCTATGAAAAGTATTCACCCATCTTTTATATATTTTTATATTTTATTGTTGCACAACATTGAAATCACAGCTTATTTAATTTGGCTTTTGTAACATTGGTCAATAGAAAAACACTAACGTCATAATGAAAAGAGATCCCTACAATGTAGTAAAAATTTATTACAAACATTAAACCTAAATCATGATTGGTGCAGCCAGTTGGTTTTAGAGGTCACATTATTAGGTAAACAGAGATCACTTGTCTGTAGTCAAGGAGCTTCAAATGAATGTACCGGTAGTATAAATGCAACTTATCTGAATGGTTAAACTTGTGGTGCATCAGTATCGAGTCCTTTCCCTACACAATTAAGACAAATGAACACTCTAGGCAACTCTGTGAATAGGTGATTGAGAAGCACAAGTGTTGGAAACAATCAAATATTCAAGCCACTGAATATCCAGTTGAGCTTAGTTAAATCATTCATTAAAAAATGGAAAAATTTATCACAGCCATACATTTACCTAGAACAGGCCAACTACAAAATCGAGTGATTGTGAAAGAAGAAAAACAGTGAGGGAGGCCACCAAGAGAACTATGATAGCTCTGAAGGAGTTACAATCTACGCTGGCATGGACTGAGCATACAACAACTGATGCCCAGGTACCCAACTAGTCACAACATTATGGGAGAGTGATAAGAAAAAAGCCATTGCTTTTTATTTATATATATATAAAAAAAAAACCTCACAAGTGACATCTCAGGTAGAGCTAGGCACATGGGAGAATATAAAGTCAGCTGGGAAAAGGTTCTATGGTCTGATGAAAGCATACTTTAGCTTTGCACTTTATCAAAAACATACCATGCCCACCATGGGGCATGGTGGAAGCAGCCTCAAGCTTTCGGGATTTTTCTCTGCAGCAGACCTTGGTAGGCTTATGGGGGAGAGGGCAAAACAAATGCAGCAAAAAACAGGGAAACTCTGGAGGAAAAAAATTTTAGCAAGACAAAAACCCCCATGCATAAAGTCAACTCTACATAGGAATGGCTTAAAAACAACATGTTAATGCCCTGGATTTGTAGAGTTACAGCCCAGATTTCAGTATAATTAGAAAATTGTGGCTGGATTTAAAATGCTGTTCACTCACAATCTCCATGCAACCTGACAGAGCTTGAACACTTTTGCAAAAAATAATGGGTAAATATTGCAGTGCCCAGATGTGCAAAGCTTATGGAGACATGCACACACAGACTCAAGGCTGGAACTGTTGCCACAGATGCAACTAAAACTATGACCTGAAGGGAGTGAATTCTTACGCACTCAATTACTTTGGATTTTAGATTTGTAATTTTATGTCACTCTGCAGAAATCTGTTTTCACATTGACATTAAAGAGTCTTTCTGTTGATCAGTGCTAAAAAAGCTAAATTAATTCTCCCATGATTCAATGCTAAAAAACAATAAAGTGTGAAGCCATCCAAGGTAGTGAATATTTTTTTTATATGCATATATAGTCAAAAGGACATTTGTCACAAACAGCAGGTTAAAATCTGAAGTTCGCTCCGGAGATATTCAGTACCTTTCTGTGCCCATTGACAGCAGGAGGACTCTTTCTGTTTTCTGAGAGTCCGTTCACCTGACCATCAATAGCTGTTAATCCAGGAGGAGGTGATGGGGGATTTTGTGCATAACTTTGGACTCCCGAAAGCAAAATACTTGTTAATGTGGCTTGGGTTGCAGGATGGATCATAAGAGGAGAAGAAAATCCTGAAGAAAATAAAATTACTCACAGTCAAGCATTCTACATATTGATCACTTTCAATGCAATAAAACACCATGAATTAACCAAAAAAGTGCATGGATTCTAAATATACATATTCTCAACAAAATAATACCCTTTGACAAAAAAAATACTTATGTTAGGTAAGGTGTATGTAAAGAACTGTCAATCGCACATGGTTAATACCGGTTTTAGACACTGCATCCGTAAATATAGTTATAGCTGGCAGAAAGGGAGTAATTTAACTCTCTTTATAAAGACAGCGTGGGCAACAGTGTGGGGTTGTTCAGTTGACACAGGGTAGACAGAGACAGAGTAAGCGATGTGAACCAGTTTTGTATTTTTCAAGGGGACTGTCTTAAGAGTTTTAACTCTTAACTGTTTTAAAAGACTGCAATTGGATGGAGTTGTATTTGGGTAACAGCCTTTGATTTTTTTTTTTACTGGTCTCAACATAGGATTGTTTTGTTTTAACTGTAACAGTATCACTGTAAATATTCTTGCACCCAGAACTGGGAGTTCCTCTTTTTTATGGAATGAAATGTACTTATGTGTTGTACATCTGCCTCTCTTGTGCCTCTCTCTTAAACACCCTTGGTCCTGGTCGGTTCCCAACTACTAGCAGATCATCTTCTCCAGCAGGTGGTTTGAGACAATGACAAAGTGCTTGAGTAATGTTTAGCAAAAAGTTCTTATTCTTCTTAGTAATTGTAAAACCCATCCGATTAGCTGAATAGGATGTACATACGCTACAGGTAGGCACAGTACTACTGTGATTTCTTAATTCCATAAATAATTTTGCATCTGGCTGGGTTACATATCAATTCTAACACAGACTATTTCATAATTGCACGAAGTATGATGGTTCTTTTTATAAGGAACTAGCTGGATTACCCAGTGGCTTCACTCACTGAGTGCAAGGGAAAAAATAAAATGTAGTATATAAATTATTAAACAGTAAAACATTAACATGTAAGAAGTAAAGATACATTAAGCAGTACTGGAGTGCTTTCGGGTAAAATACATTTTAAAGGTGCTATAACACAACATGTAAGTAGCACTAACAGAAGCTTATGTATTTGGATCATCTCTCGGTAGCAGATCCCTTGTGAAAGGCGCTACATGACCGCTGTGGTATAGAAATTACATTTTCTATGCAATCCTGCAAATTTCTGCCTGACAACCCTTGCACTACGTGCCTGTGATTTAAGAGAAAAATTATTCTGAGAAATATGGACGCTGCCCTTCCGTGCTTAACGGGCAGAAGGTCCAAACAATTCTCAAGTCCAAAACTTATCATGAAGAGGTCAGTACATCTTCTTAGATGTAAACCCTCCATCTTCTTAAAAGAATTTATCACAAAAGCAACCTTGAATGTTGCAGGGTTTTAGTGACCTGAACTCACCTTAAGGGACAGTAAGTAGTAGTGAAGCACAATTTACAAAGAGAGTTTTGCTTCGATGGTGCCGATCACACTCATTCAAAATGATTTCCACTCTCCCAGGAGCTGATGGGGCACTCGAAGTGTCACAAACAGTGCGAGAAGAAAGGATGCCGCCCGAAACTGAGAAGCTCTCGACCCGGTAGAGCAGCCCGACATTCCGCGCCTCCGAGTGTCCACTTTGTTCTCACGACCCCTCACTTCTGAAGGTGGTGTTGCTTTCACATTGTTTACAGCTCAGTGCACTATCCACTATCAAGTACTGCCAACTAAAAAAAAGTTATAATGTGGCAGTTTCCGCGACAGTCACGTGGACGAATAAATAAAATTTCTCTGTCAGAATGCGCCTGGTGGCAAGTGGTCCAGAGAGTAGGGCTGGGAGAGGGCGACGTGGGGTACACTTCTAT
Organism: Polypterus senegalus; assembly: GCF_016835505.1. Classification (NCBI taxonomy): domain Eukaryota; kingdom Metazoa; phylum Chordata; class Cladistia; order Polypteriformes; family Polypteridae; genus Polypterus; species Polypterus senegalus. The sequence continues at coordinate 247,419,588 of NC_053154.1, forward strand.
GGGATAGATCGGCATGTTTGTGTTTACTTCTTTTCAATATCAGTAAAGTAACTCTCACACAAATAATAATTCATAAAGACGATATAAAGATGGCGCCCACAAATGAAGTGATTAGTTCCTGAATTATAATATGTTCTGTGGTCATATGTAATTTCTCTTTCGCATGGTCATACGTAATTTCTGTTTCAAATGCGAAAAGAATCTATATATATAATTCACTAAGGCAAGACACCCATGGAAAGCACGCCGGAAGGGGCGTGGATTCACTAAGCCGCCGACAAGTAAGACACCTTGGGTGCACGCAGGGAGGAGCCACGCCCACTAACTCCAAGACCATTGGATACGACGACAACTTGCAGAGCCACGCCCACCAACTTGGGAGCAACGACACAGAAAGAACGCTATCATTTATATTTGTCTGTCATAGAGGCCTAATGTACCTCCGAGCCACCTTGACTGTTCATAGAGGCATGTTTCTCGCGGAGGTGTGTCGCCATATGCAGCGTGTAAAACAGTCTGTGAGGGGTATCCCATGGGAACCTTAAAACAATCCTTTACAACTGAGGTTAAAACATAATGAAGCACTCAGTCTTTAAAAACCGAGTTTTCAGTTACGACGCACGACCGCATGCACCATGGCAAACTGTTTTACACGCTACACACAGCAATTCACATCCGCGACAAACATGTGTCTTCTTCACTCATGGACAATTATATGTTGCTCTCTCCAGAGTTCCATCTTTTCATTCACTTTCTGTTGTATCCTCAAACCCTCCCTTTTTAGAAAACTGTGTCTTTCCAGAAGTGTTCAACCATCAATAAATAATTATGCTGCGTTTGTTATGCCGCGGGTTCACTATTGTGTTGTATTTTGCTCTCTCCAGAGTTCCATCTTTTCATTCACTTACTGTTGTATTCTCACACCAACCCGTTTTAGACAACCGTGTCTTTCCAGAAGTGTTTAGCTTTCAATAAATAATTTTGCATAAAATTGAGCGTGTGTCTACCCGGGCAAGAGAGGCGTGGGTAAGCCATTGAACCCCATTCGGGCTGCAAACTGTGGAATTCCCACTAAGTGCGACTCATACGCTCCCACTGGTTGCGTCCCTACCATTTGTGCACACCCCACTCCCACCTTGCTACTACCGTGGTCGGGTATCTTATATTTAGTGTCTGGATTATATTTAGAAAAGCAACCAACGACTCAAGTGACGAGTTGGAGGTGGGCACATGAGTGAGCAGTACATACTGAACGAGAATTCAGCAGACTAGTATGACAGAGGGAGCTGAATAGACGTCCTTCTACTCTCCTCCCATTCCACATTCCACACTGTGCACCCCCCCCATCCCTCCGTCTGGCAAGAGAAGGCGCGATTGCGGTCTGCCAGTTTTCAGTCATGGACGATTGTGTGTTGGTTCTTTTCGTGCATTGTTACAATGTTGCTTTTCTTGCTGATTTATTACATTACCGATTTTTCAAATGTTAATTTTCTCCCTGTGCTTAAAAATCATCAAAAAACCGGCCTGATTATGCGTCGTATGGTACGCCGCGGGTTGGCTAGTTATATATATATATATATATAACTATATAGATGACATGAATACAAGTATCATGTAAATATATGCCGTATCAATATGTATATATCAAAACAAAAAATAAACAAATCTGATTTTGCACCATTATAATCTATACTAACAAAAGGCAAAGCCCTCACTGACTCACTGATTCATCACTAATTCTCCAACTTCCCGTGTAGGTAGAAGGCTGAAATTTGGCAGGCTTATTCCTTACAACTTACTTACAAAAGTTAAGTAGGTTTCATTTCGAAATTCTATACGTAACAGTCATAACGGTCGATAACGGTCGACAACATCCGCCATGTTGAACTTTCTTATTTACGGCCCCATCTTCACGAAATTTGGTAGGCGGCTTCCCTGCGCTAACTGAAACCGATGTACGTACTTATTTCGATGGTATGATGCCACTGTCGGCCGGCATATTGAACTTTCCAACGTCACTAATTCTTCAACTTCCCGTGTAGGTAGAAGGCTGACCCCATCTTCACGAAATTTGGTAGGCGGCTTCCCTGCGCTAACCGAAACCGATGTACATACTTATTTCGGTGGTACAACGCCACTGTCGGCCGTCCTTTTTGAACTTTCCAACTTCAATAATTCTCCAACTTCCTGTGTAGGTAGAAGGCTGAAATTTGGCAGGCTCATTCCTTACAGCTTACTTACAAAAGTTAAGCAGGTTTCATTTCGAAATTCTACGCGCAACGGTCATAATGGTCGCCAACGTCCGCCATGTTGAACTTTCTTATTTATGGCCCCATCTTCATGAAATTTGGTAGGCGGCTTCCCTGCGCTAACCGAAACCAATGTACGTACTTATTTTGGTGGTGTGATGCCACTGTCAAACTGTCGAACTCGATTGAACTTTTCAACGGTCTTTGTTACTTATGGGCCCATCTTCAAGAAATTTGGTACGCGGGTTCCCAACGCTAACTGAATCCTACTTACGTACATATATACGTCCATAGCCTGCAGCTCGGTCACCGTGTGTGGCGGAATTGGGTCCCCCATCCAATCCACGCTGTGAGATTTAAAACAAGATTACTGTTCACATGGCCAACTGTACGTTGCATGCTCAAGAGTAAGCTCAGCGCACAGCTTGGTCATATTACAACCGGAGGGCCGAACTCAAAATGTGGTATACAAAGAGATCCTTAACAAATAATTATTGGTATATTTTTCCTCAGTTTAAAAAGGTTTAATTTTCTTCTTAATAAAAATTTTAAGTCAGTACTTCACCGCTGCGAAGAGTGGGTATTTTGCTAGTCTACTAATATTTTAAAAACATTTTGTTAATATTTTCAAAGCAAGATTTTTAAAGTACACTAATAATATTCTTTCAATGTTGCAACATTATTATTTTCAATCAGATGTAACTAATGTTTAATTTGAAACTTTATATCAGGATATATAAGATAAAACCAAAACCTTAAAACCCTTAAAGTTTAAAATATCTATAACAAAGACAGTGAAATGTAATGTGCTTCTTAAAGTGGTAGGCATAAAAATAAATCATGTACTTGCATGCTTTAATTACTAATAAGAAACTATTATACAATCCCAAATCAATAAAAGTTTGGATGGTATGTAAAATGCATAAAAAAACACAGTGATTCTTAAATTTACTTGACTTTATTGCTATTTCATGTTTTGTATGTTCAGCTTCATTTCATGTGTTAATATACATCCATTCCTTCATTTCAGACCTGTAACACATTCCAAAGAAAGTTGGAACAGGGTTAAATTAGGCCCAGTAATGAGGTAAAATAATTAAATTATAATGTGATTTCAAACAGGGGCTATCAACAGGTGATTGTAATCATGGTCTGGTACAAAAGCAGTATCCACAAAATGTTGAGTCTTTGAAGAGCAAAGATGGGCAGAGAATTGTGTGTGAAAAAATTACTGAAACGTTTAAAAACAATGTTCCTCAAAGAAAGATTAGAAGGGATTTACATATTTCTCCTCCTAAAGGAATCAGGAAGAATTTCAGTATATAAAGGGTAAGGCCACAAGCCTAAACTGAACATTCGTGATTGCAGACCCCTCAGATGACACTGCACCAAGAACTGTCACTCATCAATAGCTGATATAACCACATGGGCAAGGGATTACTTTGGAAAACCTTTGTCAAGCACTACAATATGGAGTTACATTCACAAACACCACTTAAAACTTTACTGTGCAAAAAAGCAGCCTTATGCTAACCATGTCCAGAAGCAGCCTCAGCTATACTGGGCAGGGCAGTATCTGGGATGGACCATCACCACAGTGGAAATGTGTATTGCGGCCACACAAATTTGTATTCCAGACCTTCTTTGGAAGAAACGGATGCCGTGTGCCCTGGACAAAATACGAAAAGAACCACCCAGACTGTTATCAGCAACATATCCAAAAGCCAGGGTCTGTTATGGTATGGGGTTATGTCAGTGCTCTTGGCAAAAGTAATTTATACTTCTGTGATGGCAACATTAATACAGAAAAGTATATTGAGATTTTAGAACAACATTGCTGCCTTTTCCAGGGATATCCATGCATTTTTAAATAAGACAATGGAAAACCTGCACACATTACAAAGGCATGGCTGCGGAAGAAGAGGGTACAGGTACAGGACTGGCCTATCTGCAACAAAGAATGTGGAGAATTTTCAAATGAAAAATGCGACAACGAGGACTCTGTGCTGTTGCACACCTTAAGACATGCTTGCAAGAAGAATCAGACAAATAGCACATGCAACGCTTCATTGCTTGGTATCTTAAATGCCAAAATGATTTTTAAGTGTTGTGAGAAGGAATGGCGACACTAGAAAATGAGTGCTTTACCGTCCCAACATTTTTAAAAATGTTTTGCAGGCCTGAAATTTAGGAATGGATAAATATTAAAAAAATCTGACTCATGAATCTTTTTTTTTTTTTTTTTGCATTTTTCATGCAATCCTTTTCTGACTTGGAGCTTTACAAGTCAATCAAAATATCTTTCCTAAAATATAGTACATGAAAAAGACCATTCAATCTGCAATACATAAATTATAAGCTTTAACTACAAGATATTAAAAATGGTCTACCAGGAGCATTTGTAGTACTGGCGATGGAAGCTGCCCAAAGTGTGTGATTTGGAGATCCTGAGCTTGTGTTTTGAAGTGGACTAGCTGAACTATTGAGAGCATTCAGCAGGGAGTTGGGTGTGCTTGAGCTACTAACAGAAGAGGCTGCATGACCCAGAAGACCTGTAAAAAGCATAACAGAAAATAATGACAAGATGACAACAGAGAAGATTTTATAATGGCATGTTCTTAGCAACTGTAATTGTGGAAGCAGACCCTAAAACAACAATCAAGTATAGCAGATGCAGTAGGTTAATTTCCTGTCACTTGCTAGATGCAAGTACAAAATAATTATGAGCTCCTCAATACCTCGCATTAAGTAGTACAAACACAATTTATATAGTTGAAATGCAATTATGACGGGATATTAGGACATCTGCAAATAAATAGAGGTGCCCAAAATAGCACAATGCTCCATGTGCAATATCATCCAGAGGAATGGCAAATACTGCTACTAGGGTTTACAAAACCTCATTAGGAATAAATGTGTACAAGGGGAGTCAAAATGAAGTACCACATTTTTCAAGATCATTGAGCGAGGTACAGGCAGCCAAGTGGGTTGGGGGTCCTTTGATAGGCAATCCCCTGTAGTTTTCAGTCTGCAATATTCCTTGGTCTGGTGTACACCATGCTTTCGCTGTCAAAGCATTCTTCAAAAACAATGAATCCATCATCACTACACAATGTGCTTTCTGAACGCACTTCAGCATTCCTCTTAATGGTGACGCCCCAAATCAGAAAACAATTCTTCAGTGGGTAGCCAAATTTAGAGAGACAGGTACAACATTGAACAGAAAATCTCCAGGCTGTCCTTGGACTGTACAAATGCCTGAAAATGTCCAAGCTGTGAGGGCATCAATTTTGTAGTTTCCTAGACTTTCAGTGCGTAAACATGCTTTTGCCGTGGGCATTTCCAACATGTCTTTGAAGAGGATTTTTCATGAGGACCTTAATTTCCATCCATACAAAATGATGATAGTGCAGGAAGTCACTGAGAGAGACTGGGAGAGCCATAGAGAGTTGTGCGCAAACATTCTGCAAACCGCTCATCAAGATTCCATCGTCATGAACAGCGACAAGGCACATTTCTATTTGAATTATTGAATAAATAAGCAAAACTTTCGCTAATGGGCCGAAACCAACCTTTGTCAACTTCAGAGACCCCAGCACAGTAAGCGTGTTGCAGTTTGGTGCGCCGTTGCAGAATCTGGAATTGCAAGCCCTTACTTTTTTGAGGAGGGGGGGAGCAATGGTCACCATCATTTCAGAACATTACATTGAAATGCTACAGAACTTTTTTCAGCCCCAACTGGAAGAAATTGATGTGGTGGATGTCTAGTTTCAACAGGATGGAACAAAAGCTCAAATGGTGCAGAGATCCATGCAAATCTTGTGGGAGATGTTTCCTGGGAAGCTGATTTCCCTGCATGGCAATGTCGGGTGGCCTTACCGTTCTTCTGATCTTATTTCATGCAATTTCTTCCTGTGGGGCTATCTCAAGTCGAAGGTATAAATGCACCGACCTCAAAACCTTGAAGCCCTCAAGGACGCTATTCGCCACAAAAACGCTGCTATTCCCCTTGAAATTGCCAAACGAGTCATGCAAGTGTTCCGAAATCATCTCAAAGAGTGCATTGCTAATGATGGCCACCACCTCGAAGACATCACTTTTAAAACACAGTGGAAAAGTCTATTTTGTATACCCTTTCTTGTGTCGTAATGAATTTTTATCTTGTAGCGTTTTTGTAGAATAAATGTTTGAAATGTGGTACTTCTTTTTGGCTCACCCTGTACAATAAGAATCGAATGAAGTATATTATTATCAACTTTCAAGTTTGCCCAAAAACATTTTTCTTTTTTTAAAGCAACTCTGAAAATCTTAAGGTCTGGAGAGTGGGGATGAACCCTGGAATAGCCTAGTTTGATAGCAAGTCAGCAAGTCTGAATGATAAATCGTGATTGCAATACAGGTAGTCCCCAGGTTACAGACATCTGACCTATGACTTACAAACGGGGCCGCAGCAGCGACGCATGCGCCTCTGTAACTGCTACTTTGCCATCTTTGGCCTGGGAATGCTGCAAGGGGTGGCTCGACGGAGGCTGGAGGGGACAGATTTCACTGCTGGCACAGTGTAGTTTCCCTTGGGTGGCTCCCAGCGGTAAGCAGTTACCTGTGGTTCACAGTGAGTGGGGCCACAGCTATCACTCGTGTGCAGGACGGAGGCTTGATGGGGCGGTTCACTGCCTGCCCACTATGCCGCCGCAGCTACTGCTCCTGACTGGATGCAGGCTGGATGGAGCAGAGGGGGGTGTTTCACTGCCTTCCTACCACACACGGCTGCCCTGTTCATTCTCGGTGGGCGACTCGTAATGCTGCAGGCAGTGACCTGATTGTGGCTGAACGGAGGCCATTGAGGGTGAACTGGGCAGCGGGTTGCATTGTATGGTGGGTGACTTTTGAATGGGGATGGTGGTGAGCAATTCACTACCTGCCTTTGGCCGCACCGTGTTTGCTCTCAGTGGGCGGACGCTGCAGGCAGCATACTGTAGTGGAGGCGACTGTATGGTGGGCGGGGAGTGAACCGCTCCTCGCCGCCCCCATTCAATAGCAAGCCTGCTTGTGCTGTTATACACATAGCAGGAAGTTTTTTCTTGTCAGTACATCAGACGTGTTGACAACAGATGCTTTCCAGCTCATCTTAACTTTTTGTTTTCATCCTTCAACAATGTCTCTGAAACACAAATCTGATGCAAGTGCTGGTGATACAGTAAAGCAGAAAAAAAAAACTATCACCATTTAAAATAAAGTAGAAATAATAAAAAGGTCAGAGAGAGGTAAAACTCTACCATTCATTGGCAGAGCACTTGGTTACAGTCGGTCAACAATAGCATTTATTAAAATAATGTATCTGTTCCAACTTACATACAAATTCAAACCTACAGTTCCTATCTCCTATGTAACCTGGGGACTGCCTGTACTTGCATTGTGCTAGCAAAATACCTGGTGGCATATTTCAAATAAGAGTAATTTAAGTCTGTTCTTATTCAAAATAATTACCATACAATTCTTCCATTTGGCATCACAAATTAAACCACCTTCCAATATAAAGGCTGCAATTTCACACTGCAGTCATACACCTACCCTAATATTTAAAACACATTCTTCAAAATCCCTACTTTTTTGGTGACTGTTGATTCTTCTTTCAGAGAGAGGAAGTAAAATAAATATCCATCCATCCATTCATTCACTTTGTTTACATTTTATAAAGTTTAACTTTGTGTTTTGAAATACTTATGTCTACATAAGAGTCAAATCTGACTTTCTTACAATTTACGAGATGAACGAATGCTTTTTCAATATATAAAAAAATAAACTCTTTTTTCATGCGGCCAGAAAGCCAATCTACAAGAGAATTTTAACAAAAAGCAAAGACAGGGTAACTGCTTCTTACCTAAACTGGTTAGTCCCAAACCAGCTGATGCCAGGATATCTAGCCCAACTGGACAGACAATAGCAGGACTGCTTCTTGGTGGATCTGGGATACCACTACTATCCAATCCTAAAAGGCACTTCCGTGCTTCATACATGTTTAAGGCATTCCTTTCTACACTTTTTACAATCACTGACTGTAAAACATAAGAAGAAGAGACAAAGCTAGAGGAATATTAGTCAGGTGCATAAAGAATCAAATCTGACATTTTCAGGCATGTTCTTATCATAAAAATATAAATTGAATGTACTGAAAATGTTTGCTCTAAAACAGACATTCTAACCAAAGGTCTATGTGTCTGCTTCTTGTAATTTACACACAACTACTACATATTTCTAGAAACTTCACATACAACATGCCAAGCCTGCATTTAGAAATGTAGGTATATCAGAGAAGTATCAGAAAACATGTACCAACTATAATTTGATAAAAATTTCTATAAAATATAGACAAATTATGCAGCAAAATGAACATTGCATATTTACATTAACACAAGGCATTAAATATATTGTCGAGTTTTCTATTTATATGAGCCTGAAACGATAGGATATACAGAAAGATATCAGAAAACAGAAGCACTGCTTAAATGTTACATTTGCTTTTTATTTCACTAAGAATGCAATAAACACAGACTGAATTTGTGCTTTCACAAAGCATTCCACAAAGACAATAGAGAAAAGAACACAAGATGAATTAAATAATTAACCACATTTCATAATCTGTAATAAAGGTTGGTAAAATAATAACCTGTTTTCCTTATACACAGTATTTATTGAAGCTAATTGCAAACAATATTTCCAGCATTATACATTTCACTTTCATGTAATAAAATATAAGAATATGTCATCTGCCGAGTGCTAAAACACTATTGTTAACTTGCACTGTAGTTTCGGCTCATGTGAAACAAGCTGGAATGAACCGCAGAAGACAATGGGATTTAACTGTATCACTACAGGCTATTTGTAACTAAATAGTGACAGTTACGGTTTCCGAGATAAAATTTAATATCAGCATGAACACAAACTTTCAAGCCTCAGGTTTTCTCAAGAAACTGAAGATGTGCAATGTAAACCAATTATTGTATGCTATTTTTACCATTCAAGAAAGAAAAAAAAAAGTCATGTTCAAATATATAAAGCCGAGTAGATGGTACACTTGAAAGTTTAAAATTATTGAAACAATTATTATTAAGAAAAAAAAGCATTATAAAATGCTTGTATTATATACAAATGAATGTAATAATAAGAGGTGTATTATATCCTAACAGCAATTATTTCCGCTTTGATTACATATGAATTCAAAAAACTTGCACAAAGGTAACTTTTTCTTCAAGCGGGGGTTGAACTATTACAGCACAAATTAATGCTGTTACTTACAACTTGCACAACAAATTTAAAATACACTTTAAGAAGTGATTTAAAAATACCCAGCTGCATAAGAATTATTCCCTATTCTCTAATAAAGATATTAGCAACACTTTTTGCACAAGAAATGATTTAATTCTGAAGGAAACATTTACTATATAGTGGAATTCTTTAAGAACATTACCAGACACAAACTGAATATTTACACATCATTATAAAGTGATTGCTTAATGATTTAAAAAGGTACAAGATAACAAATTATGTAGTACTTCACTGTATGGAGAGGCTGTATAAGTCTCAAAAACTGAGGTCAGTATACAGGTACAGTTTATGTCTTATATAGTCATACTGCATCTGGTTTGTGCCATGTACAGGTATACTACAGAATGCTATGCCTGACTTAGACTTGAGCCTACCAGCCTTTACTCATCAGTGTTTTTGCAGAGCTCATTGTAGTACAATACCTTGTAAAATTCTGATTTTCCTGAAGACATGCCTACAACACTACAAGTTTGTTGAGCACTGTGAAAACTGCACAGTGGTCCTGTGTGGCTGGATGTGGAAAATAATGTGCAGTGCTGTAGAATTTTGTGAAAGATATGTCTGTTTTCTTTACAATTCGTGTTTTAAAAGTATATTACAGCTAAGTGGTATTTACTAACACAATGAGCACAGCCTCAAGCAAGTGTTGTTCCAGAAAATGTATCTGCAAATGGGTACATATTTTAGAGTAGGGGTATTCTGGAAAAATGAATAATTCACACAGAGTCTCTCTAAAACAATTCTTGCTGATGCCAAATCTATCTTGATTTGCATTTGATTACTGTGACCCCTTCTGCCATTGCCATCTTCCATAGTACAATGTCAATTTAAATACTGCACACATTTTAAGCCTCATAGACATCCACTGACTTAAAGAATACACTGACTATGAACTACTTAAGAAGAATACATTTGATTTAGTATCACAAAACTCTCAGTTGTGAATTGACAAATTGTAACATTAGATAATGAATCTTCAAACAATATGCACTACATGATTTGAGCATAGAACTCTAAGATAGTACTGCATGGTGCTAATTTTTATACAGAGATAGTTTTGCTGGGAAATTTATATAATGTTCCTCTGCATATTTTTTTCTTTTTGCATTGGGATTTTGTTTCTTTAGGGTGATGGTAAGTCACTTATCTGGGCAGGGCTGCCTGCCTGTTACCACCAAGACATAGTGGATAATGAAGAGAGTTAAAAATGAGTAGCTGGAAGTTCTCAATGAATTCAATTATATAATAAAATTCCTCCACATATGTATTGATAATTGATCTTATACAGAGATGTTGAAAGGATTGCAGCAGCTAAAACGTTTATTGAACATCTGATAAATAGACTAAAACAACTGGGGTGAAATATCTAAACCAGAAAAGGTTGCAGAGAACAGCAAAGAGTAATATTAAAACTGCATGAAAGAAAGGTGGGAGTGGAGAACCACAAAGATGCGTCAGGAGGGCAGAACCAAAACATTAAATGAAAAGAAGAAAAAAAAAAATCAAAACGGTAACATTAAAAGGAACCTAAAGTGTAAATTGGGTCAGAGACTAAACCCATTAAAAAATTTTAAAGGGGTTGCATAAATTCTACGAATAATTTTGTTTTATAAACTGATGATTGGGAATTTAAGGAAGAATGTTTAACTGCATTTCAAATTAACACAAAGTTCATGAAGGATTAAAATGCCAGGACTGAACTCATATTCAGTGAGACAGAGAGGTTCCTTGCCTGCACCATGAAGATGACCATACAACTTGAAGACCAGTTGGATGGAAACCTTATTGAAGAACAAAAATTAAAAAAGAATGAGGTGAAATAAGGGAAAATAAAGAGATGCCACATGTTTTGAACACCAACACTAGAGGAAAAAAGAAAGACCCTGAGTATTTACAGCAAAGGTCTCAGAATGAAAGGAGCCCTGCTACCCCAAAAAGAATGCAGAATTTAAGAATGCCTAATCTGGACCAGTGCAGAAAAGAAACAATATTACAGCCAGTATTGTAAAAGACAGGAGTGGACTTTTTTTTTTTTTTTTCCAGAAAGCCCAAGTGTGCCCTGACTTTCTGTGAAACCTGCAATGTGTAGGAAACAATAAAACTAATTTATTAAGCTCTTAAATCCTCCTTTGTTCAGAAACGGTTGCAGGACATGTGCGGTACCACTTGGCTTTTAAGATTTCCCCACAGAAAAAAAAATCACAAACAGTGATATCTGGGGATCTTGGAGACCATGGAATGTGACCGTTGCATGAAATGATGCATCTTTCAAACAACTGTCGAATAGCTGCCATCAACTGTTGGGCAGTATGCAAAGTGGCTCCACCTGGGGACTTCTTTTTACTTTCTCGTATACGAAGTATAGGGAAAGTATTGGAATCCTCCAAAAATTCCGTTTCGAGATTTTGATGAATCTTGATGTTTTAGACCTCCCCCGAGTCCAAAAATACAATTTTTGGAAATATGTCTGTGTGCTTGTGTATGTAAACATGATAACTTGACTACCCTTTCACTTAGGTTAACCAAATTTTGCATACAAGTATTAAGTACACAACATAGATTTCTATCAACTTTTGAGCTATTTCCATTAACTAGACGGGTACTTTACCCTTTTTATTCATGCAGCTGCAGGGTCTGATTTATTTAACTTTACTTTTATAACAATTGTTCAATATATTATTAATTTGATTTGCTGTTGGTTATTTAATGTAAATAATATAAAAATATAATCAGTGACTTGCGGTTTACTCCTCAAATATCCATCTTCATATCTGAGAATACGAGAAAGTCTAAGGGAGGTCACTCCCTATTTTTAAAGGCTGAACCAGTTTCTTCGAAATTACGCACCCATGTTGTAATTGCATGAGCAGATGAGACACAATCATTACATCCCAACTGGTAATGACGCTGAAATTCCCTTTGTGCAGCTGTCACACTATAACCATTCTTATTAAAGGCTTTCACAGTGAACGCTCGTTGCGCACCACTCTACTGCTCTATTATAACTAATGGCAAGGGGTTCTAAATGAAGTCGCATTGGTCCCAAACAACTGCTGATGCCCCAGGGTCGCCAACACCTAGTTCCAAAATCTCCCATTCCCCTGCGCCACCCTGTATATCAATTACCATCACTAATATAGTATCAACATCAAGAGTACAACACACAAATTATGATACAGGATTAGCTAAATGCCTTACATTACTATTACACATTTTACTTAAATGATTGGAGAGATGAAGAGAATGTATTTGGTATTAATGTAAAGTGTGTTTAATATAAATTCACTGGTACTGGTTTACAGAATCCTTTCCATACTTAATTTTCCAAAAGAAGAAAATTAAGTTTTGCAAAGTAATAGTAAGTACTATAAGACTAAAGTGAACGAGGTTTCTGTGTCCAGAAACAAAAAAAACTAAGGGATCCTCCCCCCCCAATACTGCATACAGTGATTAATTCAAAACGAAAAATAGATGTTATAACAGCACACAATCTAGATACCCATTTACTTTTATATAAGGAATAAACAGAAAAACTTTAATGTCCCCCTTAGACTGGCTAGCTAATATTGGGCTGCTGTACAATCATTATCAGATATAACATAGGAGATTAACAATATACTTTACACAATGAGCAATTTTTAAAGTAGATTACTGTATTTATATATTTACTTTCTTTTGAACAAATAAGAATAACTCATTTTTTTTAATCATACTTCAGCCTGTAACAGGGCACTGCACCTTCCAATATTGGTTCAATTCTTATGCACAATGTAGCTGGATATATATTTCAGTATTCTTTAATAAGAAAACTTCTTTTGTCAGATGATGGTAATTCTAAAAGAAATCTCTGGATGATAATTTTTAAATTTTATTTTTTTTATTTTGATATACTTTAAAAATCCCTGAAGAGAAACTGTCTTTTTGCATGACTGTTGTGAATTCTGAATATTTAAAAAACTCTGCTTAAATGTATTTCGTAAAGACGGCAGAGACTAAGAGGTCAAAGTAACCTAACACAATTCATGCAGCCTCCCAGACCCAACACTACTCAATAGAGAATAAGGTTATTTTAGAATTTTTGTGACATTGGGTTACCTTGCTTGGCTGCTTGGGCTTTGGTTTGATGCTGATAAAGACATCCAACTGCTCCATTAACTGAGTAATAAACGGAGGATCAACATCAATATCTTCTTTGATATCAAACATCAACACAAGGGGCAGGCATCCCTGCATCATAAACAGAGACAGAGAGAAATAAAAACATAAAAAATTTAGAATGTTTCCAGCAGCATTAATTGTGAGATAACATTACTGGTTTATCAAATCTGTAGGACACAAATACAAATTATATTTCTTCATTCCAACTACTTGCCCTTGTGAGGGTTGTGTTGGCAACATGCTATGTTAGACAGACCAGGTTATTAGCAAACAAATACAAGTCACTCCAAGTACTTCAAGGGAATTCCCAGGTGCTTCTAAGGCAGCAAAGACATATAATCTCTTCAGAGTCTTCTGGGTGTGTTAAAAGTATTGTCGTAGGGGACCATGCCCATTGTATCCTCTTTTGAAGGCACCCAATTTAAAGGTGCAGTAGTTCTAACCTTTGTTGTACAGTCCTTCTACATTGTTTAACTCCTTACTAAATTAGAATCTTTGAGCCAAACAAACCTAAGGAGCAATCTCACTTTGTTGACTGCATGCACAATCTCATTATTTCTGCAATATACAGAGCTAGTGACCATTAATGAGGAGGTTGGCTGACGAGTAAATGAAAAGCTCTGCCTGATTATTTAGCACTTCTTTTACCACTTTCATCCAATAGCACGCCTGAAGCAATGTAGCCAGTACAGTGATCGGTCTTTGAATTTTATGACTGCTTTAACTTTATTCCTGAACAAATCTCTTGAGGTACAGTATTTGAACTGCTCCTACCTAATCAACAAATTCAAGCAGACCACAAGTCCACAAACAGGGTACTCAAATGTGTCAACTGTGGGTTTAAATCTTTTCAATGCCTGTAACGAACGGGAGAAAAGTCACACCCTTGGACGAATCCTGCCTCTACTATTAATAGGTTTGAATTAACTCCATGGAAGCACACAATTTTCTCAGTCCACAAAACAATGACTGAATGACCCAAAGCCTTAACATCTGAAACTCCTTATATATCTCTTGTACTCAACTTCATGTTTTAAAGCGTGGAGTATCAACTCTGAGTGGGCAGTATGGTGAAAAATCCATATCATGGTCTAGTTAAAAATTATTGGAGTGTTGGAATATACTAAGATAATACAACTGTGTATATATATATATATATATATATATTTTTTAAACTAAAAAATATTTTTCAACAGATAAATGTATTACTGATTATTTGTGTACACAGGTATGTCCTTTATGCTATCAAAATGATGCTCTGGTAGTCAAGTGGTTTAAACAGTAAGTATTCACCTGTCTGGTTTGAACCAATAAAAGAGCAGCTTCTTTCTCAGTCACTCGCAGCACAAACAACATTAAGACACAGCTGTTTCCCATTCTACTTCTTTCTGATTATCTTAAAAATTAGACTGAATCACTCATCAGTCTGGACAATAATCTAGAAGTAGAAGGCTCAGTGTTTGCAAAGAAGTCAATACACAAAAATATTACTTTTAACACACTAATACACTGACGAAGTCATATTTTTGGTTTCTTTTTTGTATACACAGATTTAAACAATTTGTAGCAGAACTTATTGTGTTTAAATGTGTTTGCAAGTTTTTCTATATAGATACAGTAATATAGATCCTCCATTTAGTGGGGAACCACTTAAAAATTGCTAATAGGAAATTGTTAATTGCTGGATTATTTGAAACATTAAAACTTTAGTGTATAAAGTTTTATTTATTATTTTTAAATTAAAGATACAGCACACTATTTGTAAAACAGTAAAAACTGATATTCAAATAATTATGAAATAAAATGTATAACATCCATCTTTTTTGTTTTAAAAACAAATATTTAGTTTGGAAAACTTGCCATTACAACACTCTCCATTCAAAAACAGACATATAATATGGGAAACATTAACTATACAAATTTTAAAATGGGGGTTTGCTATATTATGAAAACATTCTTAAGAAAAAGATGAATAAGTTAATAAAGCCACCCTAGTAGTTCTGCTGTGTAGATATGTAAATGTTTAAATGTAACAATATAGAGCAAGTATAAGAAGTATTTACATGTGGCAATATTGCCAACAGTACAGCCATTATGATATTAAGTGTTTAGTAAATGTTCTATGGCGTCTAAAAGTAATCACTAAGTGTAGTCAATGGTCAAAGCACTGGAGTCTAGATCATTCATTGATAGCAACACCATTCATAAAATATGGGCCATTATCTGTAATCTTACAAATATGTTGCCTCTCCTGCAAGCTTCAGGCAACCAATGTGATTCTCAGTTCGTGAGCAGTTGTGTCTCCATTTATTACAAAAATATGCTGCCTACAAGCATCAACTTTTCAAAGTAAATTCCTGAACAATATAATGAACCATTATGGTCAGACATATTTCCAAAATTCTAGTCAAGCACAAATCAGCTATGTGTTGCATAGAGTACCACTTGTTTAAGATCCACTTATATTTAGAATGAAGTAAAGGCAATGCAACGTCAGAAAAATTGTAGGAGGAAATGATGTATGTCTTTTCCTGGGTGTTGGATCATTTTTAAAACTATTGTTCCATACAGGTTTAATAGGAGCCTTACCTTTTGTAAAATAAAATGGGTTGAATACTGTTAACTGCTGAACATCTGCTGAATACAGACATCATTTTTAGCGAAAACATGTGATGGTTACCATGTCATGGCCCTAACATTACTGGGACTTGGTACTAGGCTACTTGCGTAACCTTCATTCACACACTAGACTATGTGGTTGAATTTTAGATGACTGTATAAACAATGGAGTGGAATGCAGCAACACTTTGCACAGTATGCATTTTTATGCAATACCAGATCTATTGAAAACAAAATAATGCCAAATAATACAAATAAGAACTGTAAGGTGACTTAGGTTGAATATTACTTAAACTTCTCATTGTTTCTGGAGACTGCTGCAAATGCAGTAGAAAGAAATTCACACTTTTTAAAAGTTGTTGTAAGGGATTATACTCCTAAAAATACATTGAGCATGACTGCTTGTAATTAGTCATATGATACAGGTGCCAATGAATTAACAATGCAATTGCACTTAGGCAATGTCTCTGTGATTGATTAAAACAATTGCTTGATGTTTAAAGCACTTTAAGTGGGATACCATGATCTCTTTGACAAAACCAGAGGCCTAAATGTAATGAAGTAACTGCCACTTTTTGGAATTAGTATATTACTGTACCTGTAATCATAGTCAAAAATATATAACTAATTGTGCAGCTCTAATGCCAGTCAACCTTTTTCAGAAATCTGAAGAATTTCATCTGGTACACCAGATAAACTGGTTTATTGTCAACTCCAACCAACATCCCACTGCACCAATGCCAACTCACTAGCATTATCCATAGCTTTCAGCATTTCTGCTTGAATCTCATTCATTACTAATGTCATTATCACTGTTTAACTTTTCCAAGAGATCACCACTCTGGTTTTCATGCAATCTTATTGACTACATAACTTTTCATATGAAAGTAATCAAGAAAATGGAGGTAAAGGCTAAAAAACAGTAATTAACAAAAAGTTGAAAAAACTACTCTACATAACCTGTATTGTTTGTGGCATGTCTTCTGTTTCTAAATTGGGAAGAAAGATAGTTAATTATATTTTTAACACTTAGATTCTCTGTACTAATCCAGCTACCTGGAGTAACTATTGTTGAAGTAACAGGAAGGTGCCAAGGGTGTTTTTTATGAAGATTCACACAGCATGTGCAAGGATTTATCGTTTTAAGAAAATTATTGTTTGTATACTTGCAGTCTTTTGTTGCAAAGTGCTTTATTTTTAGGAAAAAAAAATCCTTTTTGGGTCTATATGATGTTAATATTACAATGTATTGAGGTCTTTAAAATTTAATGTGAATGGTCTCTATGACACATACAAAATTAGCAAAATTATCTTTGTTCCCTAAACTACTCCTAAAATTTAAATTTTTTAGTTATTCACAAGAGCTTTAATCTGCATGTGTTCTCCAACCATCATGCAAGTATGATACTGTTCATTTTAGTGTAAAACACTAGCTCAAGTAGCAAAAAAAAAAAAAACATGTGCCAGACTTCAAACCAAGGGTCTGGTAGACAGAAAAAGTTAGGAACTTTGGGTAGCCCACACACTGACTGCCATTTTGCGGCTGGACACAAAAAAAAATTAAATAGTTTTACAGAGCTATTTAAACTTGTCCAGAAATAGAAACAAACAATTAAAGGGGGTAATAAAATAGAAACATTACAATATATGTGCCAAAAGAGAACTGAAGGACCTAAAAGTTTATTTATTTATTTTTGATTTTATTAAAATCAAATAATATTTCTTACAAATAAATCAAGTTTTACAAAAATAGATTTAAAACAAATCAACCCCCACCCCTGAGAAGTAATAAAACTGGTAGTTAGGTAGAGCCATGCCACCTTCTGCCTTTTGTCTTTGTAGGGTCGCTCTTTTGATGCATGGATGTTTTGAATTCGAAATAAATTAGGCTATTGTTGAATCTAATTGCTTAAAGAATGATTTATTAATGTATATTGGATGTTTTGAAATAAAAAGGAGCTTAGGAAGAATATTCATCTTAACAGTGTTAATTCTTCCAGCTAGTGTGAGATGAAGGGTTGACCATCTATGCAAGTCTTGTTTAATTTTTTCCATGCAGACGGCTGAAATTTTGGTGATATAGAGCTTTATGTTTAAATGGGATGTTTACCCCTAGGTATTTAAACTGTTCTGTAATGATAAAAGGTAGGGTATCTAATCTAATATTATATGCTTGAGAATTCACTGGAAAGAGTACACTTTTATTCAGATTAATTCTGAGACCAGAGATCTTTTGAAATTCTGTGAGTGCTGCTAAGACTGCAGGCACAGAATTTTCTGGGTCCAATATACTGTATACAGTACCATATCATCTGCATATAATGAAATTTTCTGTTCCAGTCCTTCTCTGATAATCCCCATTATCTGATCAGTATTTCGACAATGTATTGCCAGTGGTTCAATTGCAATGCAAACAGCAGCGGTGACAAGGGGCATCCTTGTCTAGTACCACGTTCTAGTTTAAAGTAGTCTGAGCAAATGTTGTTGATGCAAACTGAAGCTTCTGGGTTAGTATACAGTAATTTAATCCATGCACAAATGTTGGGCCAAACCCAAACTTCTCCAATGTAGTAAAAGGTATTTCCATTCAATCATGTGAATGCTTTTTCTGCATCCAATGATAATAATATTTCTGGGGTGTTTGATTTAGTTGGTGAGTATATTACATTAAACAGGTCGAAGATTTGAAGATAAGTGTCGGCCCCTAATAAATCCAGTTTGGTCTTGTGATATTACGAGGGAGCACTTTCTCCATCCTTCTAGCTATGATTTTAGAGAGTATTTTAACGTCGTTATTCAGAAGTGAAATTGGTCTGTATGATGCACATTGTAATAAGTCCTTATTTTGTTTTGGAAAAAGTGATTAGTGCTTGGAAAGGTTTGTGGAAGAGATTGGTTATCTCTGGCTTCTGTAAATGTTGCTAATAGGAGGGAGCTAGCTGAGCGAGAATTTCTTGTAAAATTCTGCAGGGTAGCCATCAGGGCCTGCTGCTTTCCACCTTGGAGTGACTTTATAGCATCTAGTAATTCTGATAATGCCAGAGGTTTATCAAGTTCCTCCACACTAAAAGCGTCTATTTGTGGTATCTGTAATGTATCCAGAAATGCATTAGATTGTGTATTGTCTTCTTTAAACTCAGTAGTATATAGGGATTTATAGTAGTCTCTGAAAGTGTGCATTATATTTTTGTGTTCATGATTTTATCTCGTTATTTTATTACGAGATTGCGTTGCACTTCTTGCTTGTGAATTTGTTGAGCTAAAAGCTTATTAGCTTTCTCTCCATGTTCATAGTAATGATGTCTGGATTTGTAAATTAGTTGTTCAGTTTCTTTAGTTGTCAAGAGGTTTAATTCTGAATGTAGAGCCTGCCTCCTCCTATGTAGAGTCTCGCTTGGTAGTCTGGCATGTTCTTCATCTATTTTAGTAATTTCGCTTTTATCTCTGCTACTTTCTTGGCTTCGGATTTATTTCTGTGGGAAAGATATGAGATAATCTGTCCTCTTAAGAAGGCCTTAAGAGTTTCCCAGAGTATTCCTGCAGAGATCTCGGGGATGTATTTGTCTCTAGAAAG
Organism: Polypterus senegalus; assembly: GCF_016835505.1. Taxonomy (NCBI): domain Eukaryota; kingdom Metazoa; phylum Chordata; class Cladistia; order Polypteriformes; family Polypteridae; genus Polypterus; species Polypterus senegalus. The sequence goes on from NC_053154.1 coordinate 247,439,514, forward strand.
AATTTGATTTGTTTGGATATAAATTCAGTACAATTCTCGTCAGCTAATAGAAGGGTTGAGCGCCATCTGGGGTGAGTGTATGGGGCTTAGTAATTTTAGCTCCAAGATCATAGGTGCATGGTCAGAAATAACAATAGCATCGTATTTGCAAGATTTAATCTTAGGCAAGAAGTTATTGTCTATAAAGAAGTAATCAATCCTTGAGTAGCAATGATGTACTGGTGAGTAGAAAGAATATGTTCTTGAATTTGGGTTTAAAACCTCCAGGGTCTGATAAGTTGTGATCAGTTATAAACTTTGTAATTATCTTTGCGGTGTTAGATGCGTTCCCCTGTGGAGGAAGTCCTATCTAAAAGTGGATTTAGAACACAATTAAAGTCCCCAGCCATTATAACTTTATGAGTGTTCAGATTGGGAATGGATGCAAATAAATTTTGTATAAATTCCTTATCATCAACATTAGGTGCATAAACATTTATCAAAATCATTTTACAGTTAGATAAGTCTCCCATGACCATTACATATCTCCCTTCAGGATCCAATACTACATCTGATGCTACAAATGGTACTGTTCTATGTATGAGAATTCCCACACCTCTAGTTTTCTTTGTAAAACTAGAATGGAACATTTGGCCAGTCCAGTCTTTTGCAGCCGGAACTGATCCTTGCTTAGTAAGTGGGTTTCCTGTAAAAATACTATTTTAGCATTTAGACCTGTTAGGTGAGAGAGTACTTTCTTTCTCTTTAATTCGTGATTCAGGCCTTTAACATTCCAGCTTACAAGTTAACTGTCCCATCATGGAGACACTGATTCTGAGTTTTTGATGTCATTTTATAGTCTTAACTGGAAGTGAGACAGCTTAGGTCTTAATTTCCTATTTCCCCTAGAGTTGTTGCCATGCAGCTTATTATTACGTTGGTAGTTATATTTATAATAATAAAGATTAGAGGATAGATTAGGTATAGATCAAGCCTGCTCTCTTCCCCCTTAACCCCCACCCTCCCTTCTGCCTCCCCAAGTGAGGCTAAAGCCCACTTCACACAGTCCCAGTCCTCTGTAATTAAGCACAATAAAACATAAACAGATAGCGCCCTAGTAATACTAAGTAATAATGAGAATATATGAGAATATATGCTGATAAAAACCCGTATTTTAAACAAATAGATCAGACAGTAGATTATTAATCCTTGCTTTATCATTGACCACCATGACTCACTATTATGTATCAGAATAGTCCCGGGATCAGCTTTCTTAATTCCTTTTCTGCTTCTTCCTTGCTAGCGAAGACATAGAATTGACCCTGCCATTCCACTTTCAGCTTTGCCGGATACAAGAGGCTGTATTTAACGCTGGCTTGCCGTAACCGCTGTTTAATGTTGTAGAAGGCTGCGCGTTTAATAGGTGTTGCTGGTCAGGGAAGATACGAATGTGGTTATTTTCATAAATAATATCTTCCTTGTTTCTGAGGAGTGCCATCACCTCTAGCTTAAATGATAATCTTTCAAAACGAATTATAAAAGATCTGGGTCTAACGGTGTTTGATCCACGTACGCGGTAAGCTGCTGCTATTTCAGATTCTGCTTTAAAGTCGTCCCTGATTATTTTAGAAAAAAATTCAGCTGTGAATTTCACAGGGTTTGAGCTTTCTCTATTCTCAAGCAGACCTTCAATTCTGACATTATACCTTCTGCTTCCATCTTCCAAAGCAGCCAGTCTGTCTCAAAGTTTTTTGCATTCGGAGCTGACATTTACTGCTTTTTCCTTGGCACTGGCAGCTAAATTTTCGGCTATTTCAATCCGAGTCGTGAATGTCTCCTTGAGATCCTCCAACTGATCAGTAAGCGTGCTCAGTTTAACCGAGTTTTCCTGAATGTGCTCTTCAATTTTACCCAGCACCTGTCGCGGCTCAAGTTGCATCTCTTGTCGCAGCCTTTCATTTGCCTGTTGCAATTCCAACCACTGCGTTTCGTTTGCCTGATCGAATTCCTGTCACAGCCATTCATTTGCCTGTTTCAACTCCTGTCTCATTTTTTCATTTGCCTTTACCCTTGCTTTCTTATTAGCCTTCTTGCTTTTCTTTATATCTTGCATGAGCTCAGCGAGCATCACCTGCAGTTTAGACATTTCAATTGTGCTTTCTTGTACCATAGATGAAGCAGCAGACTCTACTGTAGCCGGTGTCCCCGCTGCTTCCGGCTCGCGTGGAGTAATTGAAGCGGACTTCAAGGCCTTTTCCAGTTTCAGGTGATCTTCTCCGATCGGCGAGCTATCGAGATCTGCACTCACGATTGTACCTTCGCTCCCCTTTTCGCTCTCAGCCGGCGGCAATGTAGCGGACCGTGGTCCAGAGGAGTCTGTACTTTCGATCATCTGATCCAGGTTTGTCTCTGAAAGGCCGTATCTTGAACTAGGGCTTGCTGATCTTAGCTTGGGTGTAGCTTTAGTTTTAGATTCTTTCAGACCCCCCTTCTTGTTGGCCATGTTTATATGTGCTTACATATACTGTAGCAGTCCCTCTCAGGTTGAATAAATACAGGATATCTCAAGATAATAAGCAAATAATATGAAAAATAACACCGCTGCTAGCGGAGCTCCACTTCAGACGTCCATCTCTCGCAACGGACGAGACCGACTCCGATTTTTTCCAGTTTCAAACAGTATGAAACATTAGTTACCCACTGACTTAGAATAGGAGAATTGAGCAAGGTAAGTCTACGTGCCAATTGTGTAGTAAAGTGTTTCTCCACTTTAAGCCCATCTGGAAGTACACCAAATACAGCTGTTAATGGGTTAGGAGGGATTGTGACTCCGAGGGTGTCTGAAAGGCATTTAAAGATTTTGGTCCAGAATGATGTTAATTAGGTGCTTGCCCAAAACATGTGGCCCAGTGAGACTGAAACTTGATTGCAGTGTTAACATGTTGGATCTTGGCCTGGAAACATTTTGGACAATTTTAAAAGAGAGTGCTGCACTCGATATGTAATTTTGAGTTGAATTCTATGTTTTGTGCATATGGAAATTGAGT
>NC_053154.1:247447539-247525039 GCF_016835505.1 Polypterus senegalus
CGTAACAGGTGAAAGTCAGACAGGCAACCCAATAAAGAAAAATTTGTACTATTCTGCAACAGCCTATATCAGGGCTAAGATTGTCCTTTTGATTATTAAAGGAGGACTCAATTTCATTTTCTCTGATCTTTTCAAGATTACATGAAATTTCTGTTGAGGCTAGATTTCTTATGGTCATCAGGGCCATGAGACTGAGCCATTAGTAAAAACCATTCTTCCTTAGGTTTTCTGCAACAAGTCAAGTCAGTAAGTAAGCACATCAATTCACACACACACACACTATAAATACATACACATACAGAAAATCACAACATCACATTTTTGTTTATGTACTGCATATAATTATTAAGTTCATGCACACACAATAACAAGAATACATATACTTGTTGAGTTTTATTTTAGTTTTGCCCAAACAAGGCTATAAACCTATCACCTTAACTGTAATGGCCCAAGAGCATCATCATTTAGTTAATGGGCTATTTTCAAAAATTAATCAGATGAAATGACAGCTGACCAGTAGCCAAAAAACAGATGGCAATCACTAACTCAACATTACAATATATGCTGCAGTTTTTTCATTTAAATTAAAATTTGTTTCCAAAAAAATTCAGGAAAATTGTTTTTTTTAAGAGTACTTTTGTATCGTATTTGTTGAGTTTAAATGTGCATTTATTACAGCTGAATTGAAACCATAAGCTAATGACACATGAATAGAAAAGCAACAAAGACAACTTATAGCCATAAACATGTTCATCCTAATATTTTACATACTGAGAGACGGTTCTAAGAAGCTGAATAAATAAATAAATCAACAGGAAAAAAAACCTCATGTGAAACAGTAAACATTACCAATTTACTGAATGTATAAAACTGTTTTATGTTGTTTTCACAGACTATTTTGAGGGATGTTTTAACTTCCAAGCCATGCATGGTAACAATAATGCTTATCAAACGGACTATTTTCATTTCTTAAAATGTCATTAAAAGAAAAATCTATATTTTTGTCAAATAAAACCTGGATCACACTAAACTTAAAATTTTAAAATATGCTACATTTAATGTGACATAACAGAAAAACTGCAAACATGTTGAAAATGGACTAACAAAAAAACTTTAGCATTTTATGCCCACTTTTTGGAATTTATTAAATAATTATGGTCACACATCTGGGGAGAGATACCCTGTTTTTGTGAAAGATACAGCATGTTCTTACATTAAGTTTCCTTTTAATAATAGAAGTTTAATCTGTTCTTGACAATCCTGAAACAAATCTAAAGACAGATTTAAAAATAAGTGCCACAAAACGTAGCTTTTTTCCAGATCATTAACTTATTAATTGGCTCTAGAAATCCACAGAATAAAAAATTAATATATAAAATGGGGAATTTTACAAACACCAGTACATTTTTGCTTCCCTTACAGAGTTCCTCAGAGAGGAAATGAGTGTTAGGAATTTAGATGATGGTGAAATATAAGGAGAGAGTCTGGACATTAACAAAATGCACAAATGGAAAAGCAACACCCACTGAAAACAAGAAAACCACAAGCCTGCAGCTTACATTGTTTAAATTGTTCAACTGATTTGCTCCATATGTTCAGTACGAGAGCAAAAGTTTATTTTAGTACTTAAGATTTTCTTCATATGAATGCTTGCAAAGATTTAAACAGAAAATTTTGCCTATGTAGCATAATGAACACATGTGCAATTCATTTTTATATTAAAGAGCTATCCATAGATGAAAATGGGGAAGAAAGAAAAGCAAAAAGTGTCATTTTTATTTTGCTAACCTAGTCTTCAAAATGGTTAGGTGTTTTTAAAATTGCTTGTGAAAGCAACACTCATTCATAAAGAAAATAAATGTGATTCAATTTCTCTGGCTGTTTTGGAATCTGCTAAATAGCCAACAGAGGGTTTTACATGGAAACTTTCTTTAAAATGAAGCCCAACAGTTATTTTCTGTCAGTAATGCTGCAAAATTATAATGAGATCAGAATTTTGTTTAGCCCAAACTACACTACTCTTCTCACATGGATCCATTGTCCCAGCTACATTCTATAGAGCACAATATGTTAGTGTAAATATACTATAAAATCATTTTAAATCTAGACCATTTTTTTTACTCTACAGAAGCAATTTTGGCACACTTAATACTGTCTAGGCAAAACATACAACTCTCAAAGATTCGTTTATATTTAGTGGATTACATATGTACCCATAATAGTGAAAGGAAAGGCCTACAGGTTGGCAGTGACACCAGCTATGTTATACGGGATGGAGACGGTGGCACTGACCAGAAAGCAGAAGACAGAGCTGGAGGTAGCAAAGTTAAAGATGCTAAGATTTGCACTGGGTGTGACGAGGATGGATAGTTTTATAAATAAGGATAGAGAGTTAGCTCAAGTTGGACGGATGCGAGACAAAGTCAGAAAGGCAAGATTGCGTTGGTTTGGATAAGTGCAGAGGAGAGATGCTGAGTATATTGGGAGAAGGATGCTAAGGATAGAGCTGCCAGGGAAGAGAAAAAGAGGAAGGCCTAAAAGAAAGTTTATGGATGTGGTGAGAGATGACATGCAGGTGATGGGTGTAACAGAACAAGTTGCAGAGGACAGAAAGATATGGAAGAAGATGATCCGCTGTGGCAACCCCTAACGGGAGCAGCGAAAAGAAGAAGAAATGTATCCACATACTGTCCACAACAAAACAGTTTCATAAAAGTTATTGGCCAGTTTTAATTTCTTTTCAATAATTTAACTGAGCTTATTAAATTAGTAAACACAATACACTACCAATGTCCTAGTTTTATGTTTTGCTTAATGCAGGTGTTCTTATATACTGTAATAGCAGCTGTGAAATTGATACCTGGGCACATATACAACTGTGCATTATTTAACAGGTGCAGGGAATTACATTTTACTTTAAAATGGCACATCATTTAACAAATGTGAGCATGGTGTTGTAGTGGTCCAGCATCCTGAGTCAAACTGAAGCCCTAGTTACAGTAATCCCTCGCTATATCGCGCTTCGACTTTCGTGGATTTTAAATGTAAGCACATCTAAATATATATCACAGATTTTTCGCTGGTTCGCAGATTTCTGCAGACAGTGGGTCTTTTAATTTTTGCTACACGCTTCCTCAGTTTGTTTGCCCTGTTGATTTCATACAAGGGACGCTATTGGCGGATGGCTTAGAAGCTACCCAATCAGAGCATGTATTACATATTAACTAAAACTCCTCAATGCATCCCGCGCGGAGCTTGATTGTTTGCTTGTCTCTGCCTCTCTCTCACCCTCTCTGACATTCTCTGCGCCTGATGGAGGGGCTGTTTGCACAGAGGCTGTTTGCTTAAAAGATACTGACGCTTCTCTAAAAAAATGCCGCTTTATTGCGGTGCTCGGCATATTTAAAAGCACAAAAGCACACGTATTGATTTTTTGATTGTTGCTTTAATCTCGCTCTCTCTCTCTGGCGTTCTCTCGCCTGACGGAGGAGATGTGAGCAGAGGGCTGTTGCACAGAGGCTGTTTGCTTAGAAGATACTAACGCTCCTCTAAAAAATGCCGCGGCAAACTTAAAAGCACAAGTATTGATTTTTTGATTGTTTGCTTTTCTTTACGAGCTCTCTCTCTCTCTCCCTCTGAAATTCTCTGCTCCTGAAGAGAAGATCTATTTGCATTCTTTTAATTGTGAGAAAGAACTGTCATCTCTGTCTTGTCATGGAGGACAGTTTAAACTTTTAACTAAAGGGTGTTATTTCATGTCTAGAGGGCTCTAATAATGTTAACAATGTGGGAGAGTTTTTATAAGGGCTTAAAATATATAATAATAACCATACAAACATATGGTTTCTACTTCTACTTGTCTAGAGGGCTCTAATAATGTTAACAGTGTGGGAGAGTTTATATGGGCTTAAAATATATAAAAATAACTACACAAACATATGGTTTCTACTTGCGGATTTTCGTCTATCGGGGGGTTCTGGAACGCAACCCCTGCGATCGAGGAGGGATTACTGTACAGTCCTGATTATTATAATTGTAGAAATAAGGATAAATTTCATATTAAGCACTGTTGTAGTTGTTTTATTAATTTGTATGGCATAATGAAAAATTTTGGAAATGCTAAGCAAGGAAAATGTACTGTAATGGTTTGTGTATATATTTCAATGGGTGTTTTATGCGAGTTGCTGTTCACACCCATGTAAAATTTTACTTCAATAAATCCAGTGATAGTTACTCTTTAGTTAGTTAAAATTTCAACTAATTTCTAAAGCTGGTTCATTCCTATTCTATCAGCTGAAGATGTGACTTCAGTTAGAAATATTTTAACCTTATTTATACACACAGAAAACTTAGCAAGATCCAGCACATTTTAGAGCCTGACAACAAAGATAAATTAAATTTTTATTAAATGTTTGTTACATTAAAAAAAAGCATTCCCACACAGAACTATGAAAATCAGATGCAATGGGATGATGTCTAAGCCCATTAAATTAAATAAAAAAAAAAAAGCAGCTAATAAAAAGTAAAATAAATAAACACATTGTGAGGCTTTATTTTTCTTCTCCAGTCCTTTTGGAGATCTTATTGCACACACACTGAGCCACAATGAACACAACTCACTTACCCTAATTCGGACTCTTGCAGATTCCACACCAGCAGGCTGACCTGCAATTGAGACCTGAGAATGACACATGAAAGGAAGAATTTTAAATCAAAATACCAAGAATATTTTCCTAACAGGGGACTTAGACTAAAGTAACTACAGCAATATATATTTAAAAATGTCTGCTTTTAAGCAAATAAAATAAGTTTAATTAAAATAAAAATAAATCAAGTCCATCAAAGCAATATTTTAAATGCACAGAGAGGCAAAGCCGGACCAGGCTAAAAAGTACAAAAAGCACTTTGCAAAATAATCTAAAAAAGATATAGAAAGAGAACTGTAACACCTGTAGTTACAATAATCACACATCACCTCAATGGGCAATGCTAGTAATATATCTAAGCACTGCATGGGAAAATACAGTACAGTCCTTATACAAAATATTGAGGTGTACATCTATTTGCTGTAGCAGATTTTGTTTTGCATTAACGTTTCCATTTTTGTTGTGCTTCGCAAAATGTGTGCATACAGTGGAACCTCGGGTCACAAAGTTCGCTAAAGTTTTGCATCTGTTCACGACCGCACACTTGGGAGACGAACAAGCCAGTTTCCCTTCCATTTCATACATGCCAGTGATTTACGTACGTATTCAGTTTCTCCCTGTACAGTACATTGTTCTTAGTCAGACGTGCGTTGCGCAGAGGGACTTTGTGGTATAGCGGGTCCACAGCTCATGTCAAGAGGCCAGTTTTAAATAATCGCCGCGCTGCAGCTGCCACGTCCTCTTCATAAATAGAAGCGTGAGGCAGCTAAAGGGAGGAAAAAGAAAAGAAAGATGGAGGTTGAGGAGTGAGGAAGTAAGCAGGAAGCAGTGTGGAAAGAACCAGTGTGAGCGAGCGAGCGAGCGTGTGCTCGCAGGCAGGCAGGCAGCTGAACAGTGAGCCCAAGCAGGGGTGTGGCAGAAGGTAGCAGTCGCTCCAGCTAAGCAATCAAGGAGCTAGAGTGACCAGAAAAGGAACGGCTGGCCACAAAAGGCCGAGAAGGCAGCGGGGTTCACCAGTTAAAAAATGCACCTGGCTTGTTTTTAAAGAGACTGCTTCGAGCATGGTTTTAACCTCATTGTATTTAATGAAGACTTTTTTCTATTGGATTTTAACCTCCACATCACTTCTGTTTTTATGGGATTATTTATTTATTGAAGGATTCTGAAAACACTTGATTTAATTTGCACTTTGTTTTTGATTGTTGTTTTGTTGATTTTAATAAAAGCACTTGGCACTTTTTGCACCATCCCCTTGCTCCATTGTACAGTAGTGCCTCACTGTCATGCTCATCGGTAACATTACCGACGTTGACGGGTCTAAGGGCTCCCGGAAGCGAGATGGGAGCATGCAGCGAACCCGCATCGTCACAGACTTTACCTCAAAACTGTAATCTCCTCTCCACCCAGTTCCTCCTCACTTCCTTTATGCCAGAACTTGACTCATGCAAGGTTTATGGTTAGTTTTTGTATTACAGATTTTTCAAATGTTCATTTTTCGTTTTGTAGTGTGAATTGTTGCAATGTTACTTTTCTTAGTTGTTTATTAAATTATGGATTTTTCAAATGTTCATTTTTTTTCCTTTGCTTAAAACTCATTAAAAAAAGTGTTTACAGCGAGCAGTTCATAAGGCTATAGCGTGTATACTTGTTTGTTTTTTTTCCTTGATATTGAATGTTCCATGAATTTCTGAAATGTAATGTTCTGTGAACTAAAATATTTGAGGTATGGTATAAAAACAAAAATTCCAAAAAATTACACTGGTATCATTAAACCAATAAATGGAAATAGAAACTGTAAGGCAAACATGTACAGATGAGAAAAGAAAAAAAAAAGATTAGGTTCCGCTAAAACACATTAATGTAATGACCTCAGTGATTGTGTGAGTGCTTAAGGCCTTCAGTACATGTGAGAAGAGTGGTATTTAGGGGTTTGCCAGGCTCATTTCATATTGCCCTTTTCTCTTTCTTTTCAATTACATTTAAAGCAGCTGTGCGCAACCTGCGGCCGTACGGCCGCATGCGGCCGTGGGCAAGGACTTTGGCGGCCGTGGACGTGTATATAAAAGTGTACGTAATGGCGGCCGTGCAGGTGTAGGGTCTCTGGACTCCAGTGACGGCTCTGATTGACAGCAAAGAAGTAAAGCCTGACCAAATTCCTACCGTCCGTTTTTCGGGCACTTTAGACGGCTGTTGCAGGAATTCGCTAACCGCTTTCAAGATTTCGAAAAGATTTCAGCAACAATAAGACTCGTTGCTTCTCCTCATCTGGTGGAGACAGAGAGTGCACCGTTACATCTACAAATGGAGCTAGTAGAGTTGAAGAACAATGAGCAGCTTGTGAAAAAGTTTACGGAAGAAAGCGACCTGCTGGATACGTGGAAATCAGCAGTAGAATACCCACAACTACGAGAACTGGCCAGGAACATTCTCGTTCTTTTCGGAAGCACTTATTTGTGCGAAGCAGCGTTTTCCAGAATGAAATATCTGAAAAACAGGTACCGGTTTTTTGTCCTATATGACGTTTCGTAGACATTTTTTTTACATATGTAGACCAGTAAATTGAATATTGTCAGATATATCATACTCTGTTTTAATGTGTAATCTGTAAATTTTTACATAAATCATAAAACATTATTAAGTTTACTTGGACTTACTGGCGGCCGTTATTAAAGTAAAAAGTCTGTAGTGCGGCCGTTATTAAAGTAAAAAGTCTGTAGTGCGGCCGTCAATAGCGGAAAGGTTGCGCATGCCTGATTTAAAGATATTCTTCAAACCGCAACAGGTTTTTTTTGCCCCTCAACCTTGAAACTGTGAATGAGTCTCATTTTTGGCTTTGGTCAATAGTAGACAAATCACAAAAAAATAAAATAGCAATAACCTGAACATTACAAATTTAAAACTAGACTGCAGAATTCATTAAGCCAGCAAGAATTTCAGGATATTTTTCAAATTACTGTAATTAATTGTTATACACAAACTGAGGTTTATATAGTCATCATCTCTCTCTCTCCTTGCTTGTTGACAGTGTAACAGCATCCTGAGCTGGGCAGATATACAATAAAAGATATCAGCATGGCAAACACAAGACTTTAGAAAGAATAGATTTCTATTCTTCCAACAGGTGCATACTCTCCTATCAAACGACCATATCTCTTTGTTTTGAAAGTGTCAAGATTCGAGTTCCAGATGGAAGTACTTCAATAACTTACCTTTTTTCAGAATAATTAAAAAGAATAACACTGACTGAGGTCATCCAGCTTAAGATCAACATGAATCATATTCTTTACTTTCTCAAGTCATTTTCATTAAATTGTATTCCTTTAGGTTGTTTTCATTGCAATTAATTACATCAGTTCTATTATTTTCATACGAGTTAACCCCTGGCTTCCCACTTTTCCTCTGTTCTTCACAGTGTTGTGTGCCATATTTAGGAAAACTAACCTGCAGAGCCTTCAGTCAAGAATTCTTGAGTTAGCGGTTTCAATTCCTTCCATGATGCCCTTTTGTCATAACTGTTCCAGACCTTACACCTAATAGGCTTACTTCCTGGTTTGTCAAAGACATTTTTTGCATCATGGAGCTGGTAAAACTGTACATTCCATGTTTTCTATGCTTCCCTATTGTCTTTACAGCATGCCAAAATGGCCCCTGCACAGCCTACACCAAGCGTGCACAAGGTTTTCATTCAGTAACTAAGATCACCTTCATTTCAAAGATTCAACTTTTATCCAGTAAAAAGGGTGCAGATATTTCACTTTAAAATGATTATAGATGTATCTCTTTATGATGCCATGATTGACTGATGGAGCATTTACACTGTGAGAGTTTGCAGTTAAGCAACTGCCTTTATTTGAGCATTTGCTTATCAAAGTGACCTATCAGTCATTATTCCGTCTGCTTTTTAAAGTTCCCAGACAGTTAGTTTTCAAAGGGAAAGAGGTTCATCTTTACAATGCATATAGACTTGCCTATGTAAGTTGCAGTGGTAAAACAATATATTTGTCAATAAATTCCAGTTAACCTGTGTTTATCAAAAGCTAAATAGTGAGTTTTCAAACTAGCTTTTCTTTCTCCAAAAAATATTGAAAACTCTGCTCTTGAAAGATCCCTCCTGTCAATCTGGATCTAATCCATCTCTTTTTCAATAAATCAAGAATCTTTTCTAAGAATCCTTGCTGTCTGTGAATTTAACTGGACTTGTCAAACAAAGTGGCCTTTCTTCATTTGCAACAAAAAATCATATGCTATACATCCTTACAATACTGATATACTTTACACAAAGCCAGAAAGAAAAAAAATCTTAATAGTTTTTTTTTCTCAACCTATTACATGTTCAATGTAAATTTGTGAATGTAAATTTATTTATATAGCACATTTAAAAAAACATAGTAATGCTGCGGTCAAAGTGCTTTACAATAATAGAATAAAAGAAAAAAACAAAAACAATAAAACATAAATAGTAATAAAATATATGAACATAAAATAAGATAGATAATAAATAAATAGAAATAATGTTATATGATCACAAAGAGGAAACCATCAGTATTACTGAAGATCACTGAATGCAAGTGAAAAGAAGTGAGTCATTAATCTTGTTTTGAACAGTTTAATTGTAGACGACTCCTTTATGTGATGAGGTAAAGAGATTCCACAGGCGAGGAGCAGCAGCTGCAAATGCTCTGTCCCCCTTGGTTTTACATTTGGTACAAGGGACAACAAGAAACAACTGACCAGAAGATCTAAACACTCAAGATGGCTGGTGTAAAACACACAGTTCAGATAAATAGGCAGGAGCAAGCCCGTGTAAAGATTTAAAAACTAGCAGCAAGATTTTAAAATCAATTCGAAAACTGACAGGCAGCCAGTGTAAAAAAAAGCTAAAATAGGAGAAATACATACTTCCTTGCCCCAACCAGAAAGCGAGCGGCAGCATTTTGGACCAGCTGTAACCTGTATATCAGAGATTTGTTAACCCCAGAATACAGCGAATTGCAATAATCGAGGCGAGAAAAAATAAAAGCATGAGTAGCTTTCTCAAGATCTTTAGAAGATAAAAAAGGCTTGATCTTACCTAATACACGAAGTTGGAAAAAGAAACTCTTTAACTACAGAATTTACTTGTTTCTCAAAAGAGAGGTTACTGTCAAAGATAACACCAAGATTGCGGACTTGAGGTTTGGAAAAGACAGAGATAGAGCCGAGAAGTCCAAGACCAGTTTGGGCTTTAGCTGGTGGACTCACTATAAGCACCTCTGTTTTATTTTGATTTAGATCAAGAAAATTATTAGCCATCCATTACATTACATTGACATATTACATGTTCCTTTTTTGACCTATTTAAGCTGTGAGAAAAGCTGTCAAACAAGTTATATAACTCCTCCACCTGAACAGGTCACATTTATACAGGTAGACAACTACAAAATTATAAAAACTTAAAACTTAGACTATCAAACAATGTTCATTAAGTCATATGAATTACATACAGATATACAGTATACAGATAAATTAATGAAATGGGAATATATTTAATTTATGCATCTCTCGGAATATATACGTGTACTGATTTATTTATTAACCCCTTATAAAATTTATTGCATCATATAATCATCAGAGAAGTGTGAACATAACAAAAGTTTATCATCAGTGGTTTATTTTTTATAATAAATATATTATAATTGGACGGACTGTATCCATTGTGTGCACTAAAGACAAAGACACTATCATTTAACCTGTTGAAATGTTAAATTAAAACATGTTTATGTGAAAGTACTATACCACTAGAGGTTACATATTGCTCCTCTAATCTCACATCCCTCTTTGACTTAACTGACCCAGTTCTTAAAACAAATGATAATTAAACTTTCTTCCTCTGCATAATTCTATTCTCCTAAAGGCTATTCAAGCTAGTGATATGGATTTAACATTAAATATACAGAACATAAAAACTGAGAATATAGTTTTTATAAAAAAAAAAAGGAACATGAGTGAAAAGAGAATGAACCTAGCACACAGAGGCATACCTTTAATTCTCCACTTAAATTGTAAACTACAACTGCATAGTTTCAATTGCATAATACAAAGGTGGGTTAACCCCAGTATCACAGCACTAACTACACAGGCTCCAGGAGACTGAAAACATGTTACTTTTTTGTCATAATGCCTATGTCAACTGCTACTACAAAAGCAATAACCTCATGAGTTGATGTCTAATAAATTAGTCATTGTTGAACAAGTTACAGTTTGAAAAAGGAATTCCTGGCACCCAGAGATCCTGGCACTCACTGACAATAGGAAATAAAAACAATATTTCACAAGGATGAATAACTCTTATTATTGCAGCAGCATACCCATAAAAGCTCTCCAAGTGTAAATTTCAGTGAAATAAAAGAGAAGCAAAACACACAAAGAGCAATCAATGCTTTTAATCCATTACATTTTCAACTTTTTCACAGCCCAGATGTTTAGTGTACTTCAGTGCCTGATGGAAATCACCAAAATAAATGTGAAAAAGAATAAATGGCAAATAGTATTTTAAAAAATATTTAGACCACATTATTTACCATATGTATGATAAATCTACTGCATGTGAGCAGACAATAAGGAAGAAATTCTAGTCTAGGACACCAAGAAGCTAAAACTGAATGAAATGTGTAACCAGAACAGAAGCTGAATTTACCAAACTGTTTCATTTTGATTTCTTTATTTTGAGACATTTATAAGCATTAGGTATAAGCTACTTCATAACATTTAGCTAAACAAGTTTTGAAACTTTAACCTATTCACCACAAAAACAACAATACATTTTTTCTGTTAATGGTCATTATAAAAAGCATTTTTCTATATAAACACTTAGTCTCTTAATGAGTCCATAAATATTTAAGGACTTTAAACTGAATTCAGAGTCCCCTATATTGTATAGTCTACTTAGTACACATCAGGCTAAAGGCAGGAGCCAAAACAGCAAAATGCTGTTAATATCACTGAATAATCACTGAGCATATTCATATTCAAAGCTACACCCACACTCACTGTCAATTTTGGCCTGCAATTAATGTAACACACATATATTTAAATATTCAAGTAAGTTACCCAGACAAATGTCACACAGGCAGTGGCCAAGCTGTAAGCAAGTAAGACTCCAAATAGTCTAATATATAAAGCTGAATGTGTGTTTGTTTTTCTGATATTCAAATTTACACTGATGAACCTTTCTCCACCAAACAGATCCTATATCCATTTATAGAGAGGAATACTACATGCTATGTTTCGTTGTAAAATTAAATTGGTTCCCCCACTGTGGGCTGCTCTACGTATCTCTGCTAGTCCTCAATATTACAGAGTGCAAGTATGCCCTGCAATGGAACAGTATTCCTCCATGTTTACCTCCTGGTGTACACTTGGTGCTGCCAAGGCAGGTTCTAGTACCTATGACCATGAGCTAGATAAAGAAGATTTCATTGAAGATGAATGGTGAATTCTGAATGTAAAGAATTGTCTGCACTTTAGACCAGGAATCAAAAATTTGCAACCACATTGTGCTTGTCTCAGTTCAGAGCCATCCTGATCGTACAATAGGCATAAACTAGTCTCTATAAGAAAGAATACAATATCTTAATATTTTTTGACTAACTTTAAGCATAGGTTACAGAAAAAAATTTCGTTGAAAGCAAAATGGTAGGTAACCATTACTGGAGTAAACATTTTAAAAACAATCAATTTATACTAGCCCATGATACATTACCTACTACTTATTAACATATTCACTCTACAATTTAGGATTTAGTCATTGTGGTTGTTTGACTGATTAAAGTAATGTAATGTGCCACCAACCTTTAAGTCGCCAGAGTAAGTTAAATTTCATGACTAGGACAACACAACATGAACAATTACACAAATCTATGATGGCTTTTATTTACGTTTCTAACTTTCAAACTATTATGAGCCAACCACCACAACTTAAAACAAAATCAAAGCGGTTTCAATTTTTTCATGACAAGTCGTAGACTGGTTGAACCAAGTCACTTGGTTATGTCACACTACACGAATGTGAGAATAGAAGTGTGCCAACACTGGAATCACCTTGTTAAGAATATGTGAATGAGGTCTGTGAGTGAAAATCACAGAAAAAGTAATTTAATGTGACATCCTGGGACTTCAAGGCAGCAGTTAAATGAAATAAAAATAAAAAAAAATAAATGTATTTGAAGTTTTAATAAAATAAAGCTGGTTTAAAAGCAAACAGTAAAAATGCAACAAAGTGGCCGATATTTTGGATTTATATAGTAAGTGTTCAGCTTGCAGTTCAATTAGAGAACATAATTAAATAAACTATGTTCATATACAATGCTTATTATGTCACATAATGCATACAGCTTTGCTGAAAATCAACAATAAAGGAGATAGTAAACAAAGACGACCTTTAGCATTAAGCCTGAAGGTTTATATCATATTACCAAGAAAAACTTTAAATATTAAAAACAGATTTAGTATGTCATCTGCTAGCACTATAAAACATAAGGTCTAACTGCAAAGTGACTGCCATTTAGAAAGACAAAGGAGCAATGTGCATCTATGTGATGTAAAAGCATAAAACTGTCTCCTCATTGATTGGGTTATTATGGCTCTCAGGGTAGTTGTGTCAAACAAATTACTCATTACATAATTGCAACTATGACAAAATAATACTAGCACAGTAATTGAACACACTGACTGAGCATTTTGGAAATTAAGGTCCCAGTTTACAGTACAAAGTTTACCATATTGTTTACAGTATTGTACTGGACCAGTTAAATGCCATTCAAGGACATGTTCAGAACACATTCTGGATTACAGTAAAAACAAACTCTTAAGGTACAACACTGGCATAAATCATTTTACCTTTTCATAACACTCATTAACACAAAATCAAGCCCCCAAGTTAAACTCTCCTTGTGAAAGCATCTTTCTTTCTGCATGTACAGTATGAACTACTATTACAATGTAGATTTGATTTCTCCTATTAAATCAGAAAGAAACAACAACGAGAAGTAAACTGGTGATCAAACTTACCTGATTACTTTTTTCAGCCTGGTTGTTTCGATTGGAGTCTGGAAAATGTATATGACAACCTGTTTCTTCCATCACCTTTTTAATGTTGTTTCCTCCCTTACCAATTACATGCGAATGTTCAGTGTACGAAACATCCATTTTCAGAGTGACCCGATTACTCTGGATGATAAAAATAAAAATACATAAATATATACAGTACTTTAACAATACTGGAAAGAAAAGTTTTATATTCAATTTCAATTTAAGGGCTATAATAAAAAAACAAAGCTGTCATTGCTTTTTATGATATATGTGATCAAATATGCATTAAATAAAAATGGAAATACAGATTAGTGCAAGACAAAAGAAAGAGAGAGAGAGAGAGAGAGAAAACAAACACTACAGCTACATCGAGTCACTGCACCCATCCATGCCACTACCTGCAAACTGCACACAGGACTTTCATTTAGAGAGACTGGAGCCAGAAGTACCTCATCTTTGCATTTGGTGTGCCCATAGAAAGACAGAAGGAAGACTTGAAGAGCAAAAGGGATATCACAGGAGAGGATAGAAGAAACAAACTAAGACACAGCTAGGATACTGGCACAAGATTAAATTTGTGTCCATGTTAAGAACAAATTGATAACCATGAAGGCTAAGTAGCAGACCAGTTAACAAAGGAAAAAAGGAAGGTTAGTTTGGGTTGGGAGCATATTCATCTGAAAGAGTAACATTCCTTCTACAGTTTCAAGTAGTAAATAACAAAACTGGTCCATGCTCTCATAACCTAACCCAAGAATTTTAATCAGGAGTTTATGATGCAGAAGACGACCACTCAACATTTTTTGGAATGGGCAAAAGACAAGATGAACACTTGATAATGCTTATTCCCAAGACAGGGTACTACTTTGCATAACAGCCAAACCTTCAGTTTTAAATAAAAAAAAACAAAAACAAAAAACAATGTCAAACATCTAGCACCACTTTCAATCAAGGATACTCAATCATTTTACCCCAAATGTTCCAAGAATCTACAGTATAATCAGCCATGTATCAGAGAATCAAGAAGAAGAAGAGAAGTACTGACACATGCTGTGCCCATTCCACCAAACCTCCCAAACATGCACACCCTCCATACCCTACAGCACCCATTACAGCTCTGCTTAGAAATTATTCTAACTGGACCACTCAATTCTGATCAGAATTACATAAAAGAAAACTCTAAAGCAGTACCAGGGTTGCACATATTAATATCTATGAGTGCCAAAGCAGCACAATAAGTAAAGAAATGGAGCATGTAACAACCAAAATATCACATAGCAAAGCAAACTGTTCAATAAACACACATTCACTTAACAGCAGAGCTGATGAGTCAGTAGGAACAGAGCCACTGTAGTCATGAAAATCAGTGTAGCGACTAGACCTGTGGCCGTTATGAGTCTCTATAGGGGGTAGTAGTCATGTGGTGTGAAAACCTGCGAGGACAGTGATCCGACCTTGAAGACAAAAAGGATGAACACCAACATAAGCAGCTGTTTAATTATCCTTGAGAGGACCATTTATTGTCTCATTAAGAAAGGGTTCTCACTAGCCATTAAGCTGAAGAAACATCGCTCATTTTTGTCTTCAAAGGGGATCAGAGTCCTCACAACAACAACAACACCATTTATGTATATAGCACATTTTCATACAAATAATGTAGCTCAAAGTGCTTTACATGATACATGAGCTTTCACTCCACCTACTTTCCCTTGCTGATCTGCTGCACTGTTCATTATAATGCTGTCTAAGTTTGAGGCTTGTAAGGGCACTTGCTTTTATGAAAATATAGGACCTCTGAAATACAAAACGGACACAGGAGGTACAAGTGAAAAAGATTAGAAACAAGGAGCTGATGTCCGATACGCTATGAGTCTGGTAGCAAAATGTTACACGTTGGTGCTCTTTTTTTCCTTAGTAAATAGAGAAAGTACAAGTTAACATATAATAAACAGTACATGCAGTACATATATTTACATTTCAATATGAACTCAGATTTAACAAAATCCTTGTTTAAATTATTTATTTTGTTTTTGGTGCAGGTTAATTTCAGATAGAATTAATGTTTTAAAAACCTCACTACAGCAAAGTGTATTTTAACTGCAAAATTAGTACAACAAAGTAATTTCTTATAAAAGAGGCAGCAAAACATGCATATTTCATCTGTACTTGGCCCAAAAATTACGATTCAGTCTTGCAGCAGAGCTTAGCTAAAGGAGGGTTACTGCAGGCCAGATGCATTGTGGGCATGTCCTGGGCCGGGATAACTTTCAATTAAATTTGACTTTATCTGTACTTGGGGAGTTCTGGAGGTCTGCCACAGCTTGATTCTGTCACTTATTTCAGGGTTTTTTGAGGTATGGTTTAACTTCATTGAGCATGTTTATTAGACTAATGATCCAGTTTTGGCTTGCCCTTCAGCAAAAGAGCAGACTGCTGCGCTTCCCTCGTGTTAATGCTACTCATCCAGTTTCCAACATGTTTTATAAATTCACAGAGAATTTACCCGGCACACCATAATCTTTATTATTTTAAAATTTTTTGCATTTGAACTTTGTGGATTCAAATTTATACATTAAAACAATTCTTATTTACAAATGTGACCTTCATTTCCTCTGAATTTTTATCATGATCTTTTTATGTAAAAATGTTTGAGGTTAAAAAAGGGTGACTCACAAAAGAATGGACAGCAGCCATTTGCAACCATCATTCATAGGAATTCATAGGTGACGTCACCTAAAGGGTGCGTGCTCTGGACTCCTAGATGTGCCGTTTATGTAACTCGAGAGGTGTTGGCTCTGGAAAGTCTGTGTTATGGACACAGAGGTGCGCCATTTCGATATAGAGTCGCGTATTCTAGACACCAAGGGAGATCCCCATCCCCTGGTCCTCAAAGTCTAATGCTAAAGACTGCGTGCTACACCGAGGGGTGTAGTTTATGTAACTAAAACAGCTTACTTTACAGACAAAGTTGGAAATTCTTGCAGCAATTGATGCTAACAACAAGAAAATAGATGCTTCCATAAAGTTAAGCATTTTGCAGTCAGCTTTGGTTACAGTATGTGTCAAAAGTCTGCTCTATGTTCCAACTCCAATGTAATGAAATCCCTGTTATAACAAATTATTTTTTAGTCCCAAGCACATTATTCTAATGGAATTTGACCTGAGTGTATATGTATATATGTACAGTATTTATATATATTATAATGAGATTTTTGAGACGCTGACAACCCCCTAATTGCACTGCTGGTGCAAATGCAAGTTTGCATGCTTCACGCGTAACATGTATCTTGCCCGCTTGTTGATGCAGGGAATATTTGAAACTGGCTGCTGACCTGGCCATATGTTCACTTTCCGTTTTCTCACTTGGGCATGAAGCTTGTCTACTCTTTTAAGCTGAGATGGGAGAGACTGCAAGATGACTACAGCATCACTGTGTACATGCTGTGGTTTTTTAGATAGATAGATAAATAGATAGATAGATATGTAATATAGTTGTTTATCATAGCTGTTAAATGCAAACGTAGTACAAGTCAGATATGTACTGTACACTTGTAGAGATGGAAGTGCAGTTGGTTTTGCTTAGGTTTCTAATTAATTTTGAAGGTCAAACTGAACTGGATTATGAAAAACTATGAGAGCTAATAAAATATATGCATAAGTAATAACATAAATGATGTCTTCCATAATAAATTAAAAGCCCTGTGTTTTTATGGTTAAGAGCTTCCACATAATAACAACTACCACCAACACATACTGAGTAAAGTCCTTAACACAAACACAACATTTGGGACCATGCACTGATGGTGCATTGCTGCACCCACCACACAACAAACTACTTGGATTGGGACTCAAGTGCAGAGGATGAAACCTCAGCACCACACTGAACAGTGTGTTTTTTTGTTTTTTTTTTTAACAGCGGCTGGAGTGCCAATCCTGCCACCAACCCCCAAGTCTTCCATGCAAGTTGCAGATTAGCATCATACACAGGGTGGAGCAATTGTAGGTTAAAAGCCTTCCTCAAGAACAATCTCATGTCTTGGTCTAGGCTTGATATAGGTGGTAGGAAGAGAACTATGAAACCAGCATCAATTTGACGTAAGGAAAGAAGAACACATAAAATGGTACACTGTGGTCAGAGCAAACTACAAGTGAGCAACACTGCACCGGAAGGTGGCCCACTCGCAATGTTTTCATAGATATGGCAGACCTTATAATATGTGAAAATGCGAGAATAAATAGTGGGCTTTCTTTGTGGAAATGGAAGGACTGATGGACCAATGGAACATGGTACTTGACTATGAATGTGACATCTTTCAGGAAAAAGAAAATATACGATTTGACTATAGCTATACTGAAATGCCATAACAAGTACTGAATCACATGTAGACCTGATCACATGTATTGAATTACATACACACATAATTGTATGTATTGAATCAAATGAACATACAATGATTTGATTTCTTTATGGATGTCAATCGATATAATGATTGTTGGTATGCAGTATCTGTGCATTACAATTTTTTCCCAAAACTTGGAAAATAAAGTACACATCCAGCATCACCGAGGCATATGCTATGTACTTCATTATCTTGGTAAAATGCCGATGCCCTTTCACACAATGCATGTCAAGCAAAGCTGATAGGCCTGGTAACACATTTTGGATAGCTGCTTATATATATATATATATATATATATATATATATATATATATATAACAAATGTATACTAAAGACTATTTTCTATGTGGAGAAAGATTATATTTATTTACCAGGGAAAGATGGTTTTTGATTGTGGTGATGCAACTCGAGCCTTTCAAAGGCAAATAAGCTATTTGCTAAAAGACAAGCTTGCTAAATATCTCTTTTTGGTGTACAGTTTGGTATGAATTATCACCCCCATAAAAAGGTAACACAAGAGATAGTCAAAGTGACATAAACTGATAAATTGCAGAGGTAGTGAAAGGTAAGGTCATACAACAAAGCAAAAGTGAATACAATAATACTGTTTTTGGTGCAGGAGCCGGTCAGGCTACAAAAATGAGTGCAGACTGCTGATGTGAACAGTTTCATAATTAGTCCATTATGATATATGTCACTTACCTATCTATTCTGTAAAATATGTCAGTATAGCTGTAATTTTTACAAACTATAAATAAAAATACTAGTTTTTCCTTAACTTATTTAATATTTCGAGCTGATTAAAATGTTTTTTTTGCTTTTTACATTTAAATAGGGAAGAATATCTTAATAGTTATTGTCATAGCATCTTTTGAGGTCCCTCCCTCTCTCCTAGTTTAACAAAGCAGTGCTATGTTGTAAGATATAAATGGAATAAAACAGAAGAAAACCTGGTAAAGAGTTACTGTAAAGATGCCTAGATTGCGGCTGATGAAATATGTTTTGTAATAACCCTACATGCTGCTTGTTGTTTACAAATGCTTGAGTATGCACAAAAATATGCGAGTATTGTTGTAAATATTGAAAATGTTTCTATAAAAAAAAAAAAGTGTCTGCTTATTTTTGTGCCACCTTATTGAAATGTGCGGTTTTGCTTTTCACTAATAAATAAATGTAGAGTAAAACTTCTGTGCAGGGCAGTAGTAATAATGCCGCGCTTTGTAAGAAGTAGACAACTTCCAAACTCAGGGTAAGTGTATTTAGCAATACAAACTGTATGCTTTAATGGGGATTAACAATAAAGAAGCAGAACAGCACAGAAACAGACAGCACAGTCTCACACATTTATCACTCTCTCCCCTACCAAATTTACACTTTAAATGAATACTCGGTAGTCTTCATTTGCAATACACTATCTGAAAGTCCAACAAGTCCAAGTAGGAAAAAAAAAAAAAAAAAAAAAACTCCTTTGGGATAAAAACAATCCCAATAATATTCCAACAAGAGTATGTGTAAAACCCTCTAAATCCTTGAGTATATATTGCAAACTAATGAAAAGGTGACATCCCCAAGGCTACTCTTGGCATGACAGGTACATGAAATATCTGAAGGGCACCATTCACATTTGAATTTCAAACTGAATGTAGAATATATTTCATACTCAGAATGGGGAAAAACTATTTTAGGTATAATGTGAATGATCAAAACAAATTCCATCTTGTCTGGATAAAAAGTAGTCTGCATACCAATAAGCTATCATGTGGTTCAAGTCTGAACACATAAGAAACTTTCATAAACAGAGGTTTTAGCAACATGCTTCCTTCAATCACTACCATATTCCAGTGTCAGATCATCATTAGCTAAAAGCTGTAGTAGCTTTGTCACGCAGTACCTGGGCTCCCTTAATAAAAGGGCAGTTTAGGGTAGGTAGAGGGCAGGTCAAACAGAAATTGAAGATAAAAGGACATGTTTAGTGTGAACGCCAGGTTTGGGAATGTGGACAAGCCAAACAACAGATAGTCATAGGCAGTGATCACTTTTAGGATGGCCCAGAAGTGCTTTAGATGTTTCCCATAATGTCTCTAAAACTGTTATGATCATGTGCTCTCTATCATACCCTCCTGCTATTATTTATTTAAAACAATATCTCTTGTAGGGCATGATGGCTGGATGACAGGAAACTGTTGAATAAGCAATGTGCAAGCTCTAAACAAATTATTTCTGAATATAGAACTCTAAACATCTAGTCATTTCTCTCAATAATACTGACGTAATATCACAATGGGATACAATCTGGGCACATCAAATTATTGAAGAGGCTTCTAAATTTGGCACGTCTTAATGAGGAGGTGTGGATCAAGTTCCAAGTCCAGCAGCCAATTACAATGTGTACTGTAACCTATCCTAAAATGACCATACAAAGTTCTACATATTTTACACACAATTTTTGAATTCTGGTTTTCTTCACAGCTCATTACTCTGTTCCACCCCAGACAATGGTTGCAATATGCATAGAAGTCTTTGGCAGCAGCCCATTTTGTTTCGCAGGAATTTGGCAAGTACACATGACAAACTGTGCAAGCTTCAGATCAACTCAGGTTACACCACTTCAAAAAGGAAAGCCTATCACATATAACTTAACATTTGCAATTTCAAGCATAACTTGCTACTCAACAGTCTGTCACTTGTAGCGTCAGGGAGTCAGACCTGAACACAGCTTAACTACAATTTCCTGACTTCTTAAAAACAAGACATTCGATTAAGGGTTGAGGTAACTGGGACACCTAATACCTGCATGTGAAAGGACCTGCAGCAATTACGAGAAACAGTTCAATTTGTCAACAACACACAATAATGGCAAAGAATTTATGCCTAAAGTGAGCTTACTTTTGTGTCAAGGACTGACATAATTTTTTCTTTTGCTTCCTTCACTTTGTTCTTCTTCCCAGAGACTTTGATGTGAGGATCTGTTAAAGCAGTGCAAGAAAGAACATTTAGAAGTGTACTTAATTGTCAAATCTGAAACATTCATATCATTGGATGTCATTAAATAATACATTATTACTGTAAGATGTCACTACAAATCAACTAATTCTACAGTTCTTACTTATAGATTTCAGTAGTCTAGAAGACTGAGATTCACCAACCATGAAATAAGAACGAAGTCAAATATGAAATACCTTGCCTGCACATTTGAAAGTTGCCTTTTTTGGTATAGTGACACACAAATTGAATTAAATTTAAGGGTTAAATTAATTGATTTAAATCTTGGCAACACTAATGTAAAATAAGTTTTCTGAAGAAAAAACAACATTTAAAAACATTACAGTGAAACACCAAAAATATGCTTTATAGAGGTGCACATCAAGTTGATAAGTATTTAAAAAGACAACTTAATATCACCTGCTTTATGACATGTTTCTTCAGTAAGGAACATTATGCAACTGAAATTATTTTGCTATTCTTTTATTTAGGCCTACTAAGAGGCAAATGTAAAAACAAAATCTGTTTTACCATTTATGAAAATAGAAAAATGAGGATTATGGTAGCACATAGGATAGCACTGATGCTTCATAGATCCAGTGTGTTGGGTTGGAAACTCAACCCCTGTAACTGATTGTGTTCAGTTTGCATGTTCTTCCAAACAGAGTACAAGTTTTTCTCCATGGACTTCCTCCCTCATTCTGCAAAGACGTGCACGTTAGGTTAATTGCCAATTACCCTTGTGATGGTACTGGATTCCCATCCAGGAAGTGCTTCCTACTTTGAACTCGATGCTGTCAGAATACATTTTGGCTTTCCCACAAGCCTAAATTTGAATTAAGCAGTTTTAACAATATTATAATGATAGAAGGCCATAATTTTACCTCCTAAAATGTTTGTTTACAAGAATGCAAATGTAAGATGAAATGCTTTTCAAAAAACTGTTATTTGCTTTTTTTTTAAAATTAGGTTTAAAATATCCACTATATTAGTATACAAAATCAAATTGAGAGGAGAAAACATTTTTTTTTATTCCAGAGACATCTTTTCCTTTGACACTCCTAGTGCTGCTATTCATATAGGTTGTTTATTACACTTATATTATTGTCTAAAATTATTAAGAAATAAAGCTTAGATTTTAAAACCTAGCTTCTTTGTTCAAACCTATTAGTTTCTGGTCTTCTTGACCACTCTGAAAGAGTTAATCATAAAAAAACACTATATGTAAACTGTTATAAATTTCATATATATTTTATCATGGCTTCCAAATTAAAAAGCAAGGTAAAAAAAAGAGATTAAAACAAAACTATTAAAACAAAAAACAAAATTGCTTTATTGTATATAATGTAGTGCTGGGCGGTATGACCAAAATTCTATATCATGGTAT
The DNA here is from genome assembly GCF_016835505.1 of Polypterus senegalus. Taxonomy (NCBI): domain Eukaryota; kingdom Metazoa; phylum Chordata; class Cladistia; order Polypteriformes; family Polypteridae; genus Polypterus; species Polypterus senegalus. The sequence continues at coordinate 247,470,024 of NC_053154.1, forward strand.
TTTTCAAAATTTTACCAGTTTCACGGTATTTGACGGTATTTTTTCCCATGTATGAGTGGATGTTAACAACATTTTCCACTGCAATTACTGCAGTAGACTAGCTAAGAATAACCTATTCCACTGTCATGAGAAGTGTACATTGTACAAAAAAAACATTTTAATGTGCACACAAGTATTAATACAGGTTTGCATGGCCCCATAAAGTAATACATTTTCAAGGGGGTGGCACTAATGAAGAGAAGGAATCACATTGCATGATAGATGCAGTCAAAATATAGAACCTTTTTATTGAACACATTTTCCAAACAACTTAAACTATAATTTTGACAACATATTTCAAACCATCCAAAGAGGCATTTAGACTTAGTAAAATATCCAGAGGTGCTTGTCAAAAGTTGTATTGCACTGAACATGTCTTAGAAAAGGAATAAATATTAAATATTTTTTGTAAACCAACTACACTTTCTATTAATGTTAACAATCTCTGTCCACTGACACGTTAAAGTGACTTTTTAAACAACATTACCATCATTAAACTGCATAATATTTAAACTAATAAATAATAACAATAAAATAAATAATAGTGCGACTTCCAGTAATAATACTAATACTTCAATCCCTGGTGCATTACACAGTATTCACCAAATAAAAATAAAATAAAACAAAACAAGTGCAACTTGGTGATGACATCTTTACCAACTGAACCATCATTTAGGCAAATTGCATTAATATGGACCTTGCTTCAAGCTAAGCTATATACATAAATAATAAAACTGCAACTTGCATTTATAAGGCTATTTGTGGTATAGCCCTATGGAATCGTATTAGGGCCAAGGTGAAGAAAAAAACAAACTATAAGTCGAGAATAAAGTTGACATGTTGACTTTATTCTCGACATTTCCACTTTAATTTTGACGCTTATGTCGAGATTAAAGTCGACATTTCCACTTTATTCTCGACGTTTATGTCAAGATTAAAGACGACATTTCCCTTTATTCTCATAGTTTATTTTATAATTAAAGTAGAATGTCGTAAACTAAACTTCATCCTAAAATCAATGTTTAATTTACTAGATTTTCTCAAACACCATCATAAGTTAATATAGCACATTAAATGCTTTGTGTTAAGTGTTCCCTGACCCAGTTGTTAATCACGCTTCTTAAATTGACTTCCTCCGCACTAAGAGGAGGCGCTGGCAGCGATCACTGCACAGAACCCATTCACTTCATGATATTCCTGATCTGAAAATTTAGAATGCTAAGATATATACTTGATATAATTTTCATGATGAAATGCATTAAAGCATGTATTAAAAATGCACAGTAGTGAGCAGGCTTTCTTTATTGCATGCGTGCTATCTCTCTGACATACCAAACCCCCAGTTCCTATTCTTCCTTTTTCTTTCTCCACATAACCAATCACCACAAGATAAACGTCTTTGTGAAATTAAAACTAGTTATAAACTTAGCCCACGGAATGTTCAAAACTTTAAAAAAATCTTCGTTATACATGTTTAATTATGCCATCCATTCAGGGTTGTGCCCATCCTAGCAAGCACTGTGTGTGAGGCAGGAGCAAATCCCGAACGGCAGCACATTGCAGGGTGAATACGAGCAAAACAAACACTAGCAGGATCAATATAGCATAACAAAACCCCACATTCTACATGACTTTGAAAGGAAACTGAAGAATGCCAAGTAAACCCACCAGAAAAACATGCAGATTCAAGGCAGGGAACACCCGAGACCCCCTTGCTGCGAGACAGCAGTGCAACCTCCACACCGCCATGCCCCCACATGATTAATACATGCTTTAATGCATTTCATCATGAAAATTATATCAAGTATTTATCTTAGTATTCTAAATGTTCAGGGAGTAGGAATATTATGAAGTGAATGTATTCTGTGTGATGATCGCTGCCGGCGCTTCCTCAGTACAAGAGGAAGTCAGTTTAAGAAGCCCGTACCGATTTAACATGGCCCAGGGAACACAACACAAAGCATTTAATGTGCTATATAACTTATGATAGTGTTTCAGAAAATCTAGTAAATTAAATATTCATTTAACGATGAAGTTTAGTTTACGATGTTCTACTTTAATGACAAATTACGAGAATAAAGTCAACATGTCAACTTTAGTCTTGACATAAACAGCGAGAATAAAGTAGAAAAGTCGAGAATAAAGTCAACATGTCGACTTTATTCTCATCATAAGTGTAGAGATTAAAGTCTACATGTCGTCACACTATTGCACAGTACCCAGGTACATTACACTGTATTGAAAAAAAATAAAACAAGTACAACTTGGCTTGCAGTATTATCCAGTAGTATAGAAACAGTATTCACACATTTGAACATAATGGTCTACATCCGACCTTTTAAAACCAAAGTATCTCCAGGCAATGGTCGTGACTCCTTTTTTTTCAGCAAAAGTTCTTCTGTGTCATCATGTTCAACTTTATCGTTAGCTACAGCTTCAGTTTCGGAATGTTCTCTGTTCATTTTCACCACGCAATACCTACACTACCGCATGTACTCCATTGTATGTGATTAGTGGTATAGCAGTGAAAAAGGTCTTGAACAGTTTCCCGCTGGGCCACGTTCCGAATGTCGTTTAGGCAATTTAAACCGGTGTTGCGGTATAAGAAAAATCCATATCTTAACAAAAATAAAAAAAACTGTTTTCGGTATGAACTAATATACCGCCCAGCACTAATATAATGCAATTTTTGTAAATTAGGAACTTAACATATAGAGAATAGAATGTGCTGGTAAAAGTAGCTTCATTCTAGCTAGTATTTAGTGTCACAGGATTTCCTAAAATATGCTCTTTGATCCTCTTTAATAAAGATACAGATAGTTTCACATCAGATGTTCCAAGTAGTTAATTTATATTGGAAAAACATTTGTTTATGCATGCTTTACAGGAGTACAGTCTCACAGGTGTTTAATCAGTGAGGATGTGAAAAACTTAAGCCTGGTAAATAAATTTAAGAAAACTGACCATGTCAATGAATCAGCACCTGGCAATCAGTGCAGTTAAAGTATTATCCTCACAATCAAGCACAGCACCTGCTTTCTAAACTCATTTTATATTAAAAGCATTTATAGTTTCCAAATGAAAGTTTCCTTTTCATTTTACATTAATAGCATTTAAAGAATAAAATTGTATGCTCACTGTCCACTGTTCTTTTCTGTTACCTAAAAATTAAAGATTACTTTTGATGTGGCACTGTATAGAGATACCTAGGTTACGACCAATCTTGGCGTTGTCAGATTCATTTTTTTTCTGGAGATGCCTTTAGAATTAATTCGTGGTCACAACATATTTTTTCCCCAAGCTTAAAGACACTGAGTAATGTTTTTGATGACTAGGAGTTCCACTTATTAAGATCAAAGTTTTTGTTTTTCTCCTCCTTTCTTCTAGCTTTAGCTCAGATCAGTCCTAAAGACAAACGGTGTGGTTATTGTCCTCCTCTTTCCTTCTTACCCCATTATATGATGTTTTGTTTCTTCACTTCTACCAAGAAACTATTTTCCACACATTATTTTCTAAGTAACACTAATATTCACTCTCTTTTTGCCCGATTTTCCCTCCACTTTCCCTCTACTACTCCACTATTCTGTAATAATTAATGTTATCTCTTTGTCCTCCAAAATCCTAACCATTAACAAATGCAGTTTAAATTTATATCCAATTTAAATATCTTTTCTCAACCTGCTTTCAGACTTGATCTGAAAACACTGTGTAAACTTTGCATTTCAAGTTTCTGGTTCCCTTTTTTAAATACTCTAGGACTGTCCGCCACTTGCTTTTTTCAGGTCCTTTATCTCCAACTCTCTTTCAAATAATATATCTTTGAATATTCCTCTTCTAACTCATATTTGTCTGTACCTATTTCTATCTGTGTTGATATTTTGATTTTTTCATCATAAACTCTTTTCATTGGGTTTCAAAGCAGCTAAACTGGCTTTAACCTCCTAATGGAAATCCCTTGATTCTCTTCTTCACAACTGCTGCAAATCCTATTGCTTCAATCTACTGTATATTACTAAACAAAGGTTGTATATATGCACGGATACCAGACGCCAGAAGCAAGCTGTGCACAATACAACTGCTGCCCGAACACGCACAATATAAACACCGCCTGAACGTGAACACCACCGCATTTACAACCTTCGTTTAGTAATGTAGATCTCCAAGCTGGAATCCGCTGCCATGGTCACTTCAGCACGCGAATCCGCCGCTGTCAGCATCAGGGAACTAGGTGGCGTCAAAAGCGCACACGCACAGCGCTTCAGAGTCAAACCCAGCAGCTTCCCAGAGTCAGTAGGTGGCACCCAAACAACACAACACAACCAGTAGGGATTTACCTATCTGAGCCTGTATTTGGATATGGACAACTTTATGTTCGTCGTTCGTGTGACGTTGAAGTGAAGGTTTTAACTACTCCATACCAGGCAGAGCTGATTCAAGGACAGAAAACCATCTTTACCAAAAATGTTGTTTATAAGGAAATTTTTGATTAACTATGTTGAATTTACCATTTTATGAATTCTTTGTTTCCAATTTACTTCATTTAAACCTTTGCACTCCGATATTTTTTTTACTTATGAGTGCAGCAACTCAAAGACATTTTGGAGTTAAATGATATAACAATTAAATTTAAATTTTACTTTTAATAAATTGGTTAATTTTAGTACAAATATATTTATTTAATTAAATGAAAACTTTCCCAGGACGCTCCCACCCTCCATGATTTGTGATCCCCCCAAAGATCGGACAGAACAGAAAGTGATTGCCATTCTTGGATTTCCAATTCGTTACAGAATCAGGGGTTTACTGGTTTAGTACTAATGGATCTCTCTGTGTCACAGAACAAAAGGATTTCCAATGCCACTATCAACAACTGATCAGTTGCCACCAGGCTGGTGGAGGTGTGAATGGCCATTGTCTGGCAACTTTTTTCTGTTTTAGGTACTGTAGGGGTCTTTGAGAGGCTATGCCCTCTTGGCATTGTTTAGACACCTCTCTTCTACCCCAAATTTAGTTTTCCTCTGAAACATTCACCAGGCTGTGTGTGTTTTTTCGAGGGCAGACCTGTGAACTGGTATTCCTTCTATGATTTTTGATCTCTATTTTTTGATTTTATTGTGTACTTTATTGTGTGTGTGTGTGTATGTGTATATATATATATACAAAGCAACAGATATAAATTAACTGAAAAAATGAACTTAGTTACAGAATTGTCTGACGTTAAATACAGTATGTACTGTACTTAAAAAGTTCAGTCCTGTGATAATTTAAAGACATTTTTGATCGTAGTCTTTTCCTGACGAGTGCCGTTTCTTTGCTGTCTAGTTTTGCCATCTTTGCTGACTCATTATGTCGATTCCTGTAGCTTCTTTTTGTTGCTCAATGTAATTAACTGCAGTTTCTAGAGCCTTAACTCCATCATTCACATAATCAACATCAGTAAGAGCGCATACGGTTTACTACAGCATTGTGACTGCATGTATGTTTGGTGCTGTGAAGTGCAAGTCCCCGTCTTGCACCGGAAAAAACGAAGCTGAGTCTCAGTACTTTAGCAACACCAGCTTTATTCAGTTTGAAACAGCAACAGCGTGGTTATTTATTGTAGCGGGATCTGCCACCCTCCTATACACAGACACAGCAGCCAGGCAGGGTCGGGGGAAAATAATACTGTGCCCTGCGCATTTATAATGTTCCTTGTATCACCCATCGGCGGCAGGCACTTATAGCATGTCCACGATCTTTTTGGATTCGATTTTATGGTGAACTGCTACAGTGCTGCGAGATTGCGATTGCTTTTGGACGCTCTTCCGAATATCATCCCATAAGAGTTTAGAAACTTACTCACACCAGCCATGATTCTTTTCAAAGATAAAGTGCAGGTTAATTTGCTTTATGTATTTTTACTTTATATTTTGTATAAATCATTTTTATATGAATAGTTTTGGGTTGTGGAACAAATCATCTGAGTTTCTATTATTTCTTATGGGGAAATTCACATTGATATACTGTACGAGTGCATTGGACTGCGAGCACGTTTCTAGAACGAATTATGCTCGCACACCGAGATTCCACTGTAATTAGCTGTGGTAGAGTCTGGGGCAACAAAAAATAGACTACACTCACACTTGCAGTTCTTGTTGCCAATTGATGCATTTTTTTTTTGTTTTTTTTTGTGGTGGGATGTCGGATAATACGTAATGCCGGATAAGCGAAGGTAGGATATGCAAGACTCTACTGCATACATATATATACATACATACAAACATACATATATATATACATATATACATACAGGTAGTCCCCAACTTACAGACATCCGACATACAACTTATGAACGGGGCCGTAGCTCATCCATCTGTCTGGGGGACAAAATACAGACTCCTGAGTAACTGCCGCTCCGTCATCTTTGGCCTGGGGACGCTGCAAGCGGTGGCTGGACGGAGGCTGGAAGGGGGTGATTTCGCTGCTCACGCAGTGTAGTGTCCCTCAGGCGGCTCCAGTTGATGAATGGGGCAGTGGGGGCCACACCCCATTCATTCTCAGTGGGCACTGGGTGTGCAGCAAGTGGTGACCCGGGGTCCATAGCTACTGCTCGTGTGCAAGACAGAGGCTTGATAGGGCATTTCACTGCCTGCCCACCACACAGCCTTGCAGTGTCCCTCGAACGGCTGCCCAGTTCGTTCTCAATAGGCGGCTGGTGATGCTGCAAGCGGTGACCTGGTTGTAACTGAATGGAGGCCATTGAGGGTGAATGGGGTGGCAGAGGGCAGCTGGGGTGGCAGAGGGCAGCATTGTAGTATGCCTCGGGTGGCTGCCTGTTGAATGGTAGTGGTGGTGGGCAATTCACTACCTGCCTTTGGCCGTACCCTGTTCATTCTCGGTGGGCGGACGCTGCAGGCAGCAATACTGTATGCAAGTGGAGGTGACGGTGTGGTGGGAGAGTAAGCAAACACCCCTTGCCGCCCCCATTCATTCTCAATAGCAAGCCTGCTTGTACTGTTACGTACATAGCAGAAAGTTGTCTCTTGTCAGTACACAAGATATGCTGACAAAGGGTGCCTTACTGCTCTGAAAGCATGTATAGTGCTGTGCAGAAGAGCTCATCTTAACCTTTTGTCTTCACCCTTCAACAATGTCTCTGAAACACAAATCTGAAGCAAGTGCTGGTGATACAGTAAAGAATAGAGAGAGATGAAACTCCATCATTCATTGGCAGCGCACTTGGTTACAGTCGGTCAACAATAGCACTTATTAAAATAATGTATCTGTTCTGACTTACATAAAAATTCAACTTAAGAACAAACCTACAGTACCTATCTCTTACGTAACCAGGGGACTGCTTGTGTGTGTGTGTTTGTGTATATATATATATACCATATATCTTCTAGTAGTGGCCGGCTTCTTATTGACGGGCATTTCCAATAAACGCCGGGTTTGAAGAGATGTCGCGACAAATAGACGCCGGTCTCTAATAGTAGCCGGTCTCCTTTAAGCGCCGGTCTGTAGTAAACGCCGATCTCCAATGACCCACCGCCTTTTTCGTATGCTAATCCTCTTTTCGTACCACCTGGGCTACCGCCCTACTGCAGTGAATCATACGGTAAGTACCTTTTCGTGTCAAAAATGTTTTGTCGTCGGATGCTATTGAGGAAGCGAGAAAGTCAAAAAGATATTTCTTTGTGTACATTTTGCCCTTTCGTCTCCACGTCAATCATAATCCCACAGGGAGGGCAGAAGTGGCGGGAAGAACATGAAAATGCCATCTTCGACACGTTAATCCTGATAAAACTGATTACTGCGCAACAACAAGCAAAGGGAGTACCTGTATTGCCATCACAAGAAGAGGAAGATGAAGAAGAACTTGCAAATAACAAAGCAATCATTACCTATTCAGACGATGAGTAGATGGTAAGTACTGTACTACTTGTTCGGGCTGATGAGCGCTTTCGTGCGAAATTTGGACTCGTGCAGGCCAGTGCTTGTGGCATCATTGGCAAGAAAGTTGACGTCTACCGTACCTGTTTTTCATGCTTACGGTAGTACCATACTGTATACTGCTTTAATAAGACCGTACTGCTGTACTGATAATTTCATTAAATCCTGAAATGTTCATCCGGTGTTGTTACCTACATTTTGTGACCGTAAATACGGTACCATACCGTATTTTACTGCCAAATGAATCCCGTTTACCCATCAGCATTCCGTCTGCGAGGCAAATAATAGCCGGTCTCCAACAACCGCTGTTATATATATACACTGTGTGCACAATTATTAGGCAAGTGAGTATTTTGACCATATCATCATTTTTAATGCGTATATTCCAACTCCAAGCTGTATTAACTTGAATGCTTATTGAATTTAAGCACGTCAGGTGATGTGTATTTGTGTAATGAGGGAGGGTGTGGCCTAAGGAGATCAACACCCAATATCAAGGTGTGCAGAATTATTAGGCAGCTAGTTTTCCTCAGGCAAAATGGGCCAAAAAAGAGATTTAACTGACTCTGAAAAGTCAAAAATTGTAAAAAGTCTTTCAGAGGGATGCAGCACTTTTGGAATTGCTAAGATATTGGTGTGTGATCACAGAACCATCAAACATTTTGTTGCAAATAGTCAACAGGGTCGCAAAAAACGTGTTGAGAACAAAAGACGCAAATTAGCTGCCAAAGATTTGAGAAGAATCAAACGTGAAGCTACCAGGAACCCATTATCCTCCAGTACTTTCATATTCCAGAGCTGCAACCTACCTGGAGTGCCCAGAAGTACAAGGTGTTCAGTGCTCAAAGACATGGCCAAGGTAAGGAGGGCTGAAACCCAACCACCACTGAACAAGAGACATAAATTGAAACGTCAAAACTGGGCCAAGAAATATCTGAAGACAGATTTTTTCAAAGGTTTTATGGACCGATGAGATGAGAGTGACTCTTGATGGACCAGATGGATGGACCTGTGGATCAGTAATGGGCACAGAGCTCCACTCCAACGTGGAGGTGGGGTACTGGTATGAGCTGGTATTTTTAAAGATGAGCTAGTTGGACCTTTTGCATTGAAGATGAACTCAAAATCAACTCCCAAACCTACTGCCAGTTTTTCAAGACACTTTCTTCAAACAGTGATACAGGAAAAGACCATGATTTTTATGCAGGCCAATGCTCCATCACTTGCATCGAAGTTCTCCACTGCGTGGCCAGCCAGTAAAGGCCTTAAAGATGAAGGAATAATGACATGGCCCCCTTCCTCATCTGACCTAAACCCTATCGAGAACTTGTGGGCACTTCTTAAACGCTAGATTTACGGGGGAGAAAAACAATACACCTCTCTGAAGAGTGTCTGGGAGGCTGTAGTCACTGCTCCACAAAAGCTGATCGTCAACAGATCAAGAAACTGACAGACTCCATGAATGGAAAGGCTTATGACTGTTATTGGAAAGAAGGGTGGCTATATTGGTCATTGATTGATTGATTGATTTTTTGAAATGTCAGAGATGTTTATTTGTAAATTTTGAGGTGTTTGTTTATTATTCTCACTATAACAGATGAAAATAAACAAGTGAGATGGGAAAATTTTCATTTTTCCTTTAGTTGCATAATAAATCTGCACACTAATAGTTGCCTAATAATTGTGCACATATGTATTCCCCTGATGATGTTCACACTCACATTTCCGTTGTGAAACATTCAGGTTTCAGGTTTATTAACATTTTGGATTGACTGATAGCACTGTGTTTGTTCCATATTAAAATTAATCCTCAAAAATACAACTTGCCTAATAATTCTGCACTCCCTGTATGTGTATATATATATATATATATATATATATATATATATAGTGGTGTGAAAAACTATTTGCCCCTTCCTGATTTCTTATTCTTTTGCATGTTTGTCACACAAAATGTTTCTGATCATCAAACACATTTAACCATTAGTCAAATATAACACAAGTAAACACAAAATGCAGTTTTTAAATGATGGTTTTATTATTTAGGGAGAAAAAATCCAAACCTACATGGCCCTGTGTGAAAAGTAATTGCCCCTTGTTCAAAAATAACCTAACTGTGGTGTATCACACCTGAGTTCAATTTCCGTAGCCACCCCAGGCCTGATTACTGCCACACCTGTTTCAATCAAGAAATCACTTAAATAGGAGCTGCCTGACACAGAGAAGTAGACCAAAAGCACCTCAAAAGCTAGACATCATGCCAAGATCCAAAGAAATTCAGGAACAAATGAGAACAGAAGTAATTGAGATCTATCAGTCTGATAAAGGTTATAAAGCCATTTCTAAAGCTTTGGGACTCCAGCGAACCACAGTGAGAGCCATTATCCACAAATGGCAAAAACATGGAACAGTGGTGAACCTTCCCAGGAGTGGCCGGCCGACCAAAATTACCCCAAGAGCGCAGAGACGACTCATCCGAGAGGTCACAAAAGACCCCAGGACAACGTTCAAAGAACTGCAGGCCTCACTTGCCTCAATTAAGGTCAGTGTTCACGACTCAACCATAAGAAAGAGACTGGGCAAAAACGGCCTGCATGGCGGATTTCCAAGACGCAAACCACTGTTAAGCAAAAAGAACATTAGGGCTCGTCTCAATTTTGCTAAGAAACATCTCAATGATTGCCAAGACTTTTGGGAAAATACCTTGTGGACTGATGAGACAAAAGTTGAACTTTTTGGAAGGCAATTGTCCCGTTACATCTGGCGTAAAAGGAACACAGCATTTCAGAAAAAGAACATCATACCAACAGTAAAATATGGTGGTGGTAATGTGATGGTCTGGGGTTGTTCTGCTGCTTCAGGACCTGGAAGGCTTGCTGTGATAGATGGAACCATGAATTCTACTGTCTACCAAAAAATCCTGAAGGAGAATGTCCGGCCATCTGTTCGTCAACTCAAGCTGAAGCGATCTTGGGTGCTGCAACAGGACAATGACCCAAAACACACCAGCAAATCCACCTCTGAATGGCTGAAGAAAAACAAAATGAAGACTTTGGAGTGGCCCAGTCAAAATCCTGACCTGAATCCAATTGAGATGCTATGGCATGACCTTAAAAAGGCGGTTCATGCTAGAAAACCCTAAAGTAAAGCTGAATTACAACAATTCTGCAAAGATGAGTGGGCCAAAATTCCTCCAGAGAGCTGTAAAAGACTCATTGCAAGTTATCGCAAACCCTTGATTGCAGTTATTGCTGCTAAGGGTGGCCCAACCAGTTATTAGGTTCAGGGGGCAATTACTTTTTCACACAGGGCCATGTAGGTTTGGATTTTTTTTTCTCCCTAAACAATTTTAAAATTATTTAAAAACTGCATTTTGTGTTTACTTGTGTTATATTTGACTAATGGTTAAATGTGTTTGATGATCAGAAACATTTTGTGTGACAAACATGCAAAAGAATAAGAAATCAGGAAGGGGGCAAATAGTTTTTCACACCACTGTATATATATGATCATTGCAAGGTCATTAAGAAAAATAATAGCAGGTGTTGTTTACAATAATTAGTAATTCCAAATCAATAATTGAGGAGAAAAATATTAAAGACTCTTCTTCCTACTTCTACCCACACAATTCACAAAATAATTCACAATAATAAAAATCAAAAAGCAGGGAAAAACAAAAAATCTAGCACAAAGACAATAAAAAAGATACATAAAACCATAGATTACCTCCACGAAAAATATATACTCTCACTGTATGAAAGTTAATGTCACTACTGACATACAGTAATCAAAATAAAGCAACTTTCTTATTTCTACACTGAGAATCTCAGAAATGTACAGTAGCTGAAAGTCTGGTCAAAAGACAACCCTAGGTGGTATGTGCTAAAGTTTTATATAGCTAGCATTTTTCCTTAACTTATCACTATTTATATTTTTTGCTCAGGTGTAATTTCCCTTCATTTTCTCCATTCACAAGTGTGTTTGCATCCATGCAGTGTTAGCTGCTCATCCACTTCAAAGGTTAACTTGTACAGTGAACTTTCTCTATCCCTTCTTCCAACCACTACACTACACCATTACACTACCATATACTGTACTGTGTTTGTAAGCACTCACTGGTTTTCTCTCTCCTGCAGCGTTGGATAACTGCCTTATTGTTTGGTCAGTTTGAATATGAGGTACACTCATGAATCATTTGTAGGCCTCAAGATGACTCAAAAATGACTGTGGACCCACATGCTGCAACTTGCCACCATGTTGTCCCATGTTCAAGGGCTAAACAACCGATAAGTGCCTTTAACTACCGTAATTATTCATATTTTTTGTGATAAGCTATAAAGAGCTAAAAAATCTTTTTTAAAACTATACTATTGACTCAGCTTATCGCACTTACTGATTGTGTCTTCTGCATACAATAGAAGTATGCACCCTATGACTGACAAGACGGCTGACTTGTTCTATAGCATTAAGGGAATTCTGCAGTTTGGATTGACTCCTCTGGCTTCACATTTTTTTTGACAGAGGTGTATGTTTCTATTTGAATGTTTAACCTGAGGCCATCTTGAGCCTTGCTCAGGGTGTGGTTATGCTCACTGCAGCACACTGCATTCTAAACAGGCTCCAGAAAAATATTTCCTCTAAGACATATAACATGACACCATCAAAATGCATGGATGGAAAGTTGAATAGATGTTAAAGGATTTTTTGTGGTTATTTTTCCCTCTCCCCCTTTTTTATTTAACTTTTTTGGTATACTAATAAATCAAAAGCCTTTTAGTTTCCAGTTGGTCCAACAGATTTCTATATTCTTATCTAACTTAATGAGCTGAAGACAAGCTGGTCTCCTTAAACAATTTAAATTATTTCCTGCATTTTTTCGAAATAACTATTGGAATTTACTCCTAAAACATGGGACCATAATCTGCTTTGTCTCCATTATTAAGTATTTAACACAGATGTGGTAAGTGCACATTTTTGGAATTCCTAGTTTAAACAAATATATAAATTGAGAAGTAATATTTGTATGTCTTACAGTAACTCTCTATTAAGACTTTCAAGTGATTGCAAACAATCACTTTTGATCAGTGATATGAATATGAATAAGATGTGCACCTCTGTTCAAAAGAAAATAAACATGTAATTTAGCCAACAGATTTTTTGAAACTAATGAGGAACTTCATCATAAACTTATAAAATGAGCCTAATCTCTGACCTTTGAAATTATAAAATTAGGCTTTCGGATACCTCCAACACCCCACTCTAAAAATAACAGTCAGGTTTAGAAATAAGACTAATTTAACTAAGTCAGTACTGGCAGTAAACATTAAGGAGCAGGTGGTGGTGTTCTCAATTATACATATTCATTCCAGATGACAATTGCAGTACAGCAATTAATTTAAATTGTATATCATTTCAAGACAGCAATGTGAAGTAGTTCATGCAGAAAAACACCTGCTCATGTAGAACTTTATCCAGGTAAGTAATTTTAGATGCTAATGAAAGATTTAAATTTGTTCAAAAGGACACAAAGCATTATGATAGGACCAGACAAGGAATGCTGACACTGATGAGAGTAGATCAGTCATAACATCCACTGGTAACAATATAGAAAAGTCTATGGCTTTGGCAAACTGGATGCATCCTGAATGAAGGGTGAACATTTTTGCAATATTAAAATTGCAGTATTATATGTTACCTCTTTCATAAATGATTTTGTTTTTACTTTTTAGACTCCCCATCCTATTTTCTCTTAGATATAAAGCAAATAAAGATAATGTCAGCATTTACAAAATTTTCCTTGCACCTTTAAGTAGAAAATCTTGGACAAAAGGTGTAACATTTAGTTACATTTTGTAGATAACCAATATAGTGACAGTGACAGCACTAGTGAAATACCACTTTAGGTTTAATATTGGGTTGAAGAAACAACTGCAAGCTCTAGTGTGAAAAGGAATTTTAGTCTGAATGCAAAGATTGCTTTTGCCTCACAGTAAGGTCAGTTAAATTGTGTCTAGATATCATAAAACACATTACAAGTGAAAGTGTAACAAATCATCTAAGCCAAATTGTAGCATAATTCATTTCTTAGAAAGTTGTGCTGCAGGGTTTAAAGGAAAAAGTTTACATTTTTAATGGTGTACTTGGCCCTGTCAACAACTTAGTGTCTATATATTATATACAGTAGTTACATATTACAAAATCCATTTCTCCATATGGTTTAGCACCTGGGGAGGATGATACTTCTGTCATTTAAATTTCTGTGCCACATATTTCAGTAGGAGTTTCATGAGGAGCCACAATTTATTGCATGAACTTCCACTGTGCATAGTCTCATTATTATTAAATATTATAAAACTGTAAATTGTTTAATTGGTACAGATTCAAGGTATTAAATCCAGAATTGCAGTTATTAGTCATTGAACCCAATACATGTTATTTATTTTTCAGTACACCTCAAAGTTTTAATGTCCCTGTGAATTATTCCTGGTTCATATTTGATCTTTGTTGCTTTAAAACCAGAAAATGTTTGTGTAATAAGCATATTAAAAAGATGAAATTGTGTTTTTATTAAGCAGTAGCAAATGTATCATAAGCAAATGTTAGATATTTTTAATAATCCTAAAATAAAAGATATCTTGCAAATTATGTTCATGATTAGGTTTACAGCAACTGATTACGTTAATTTTTTTTTCCATTATTTGAGCCCTTAAATGGCAGTAGTGAATCTTTCTTGTAAGTAGTGGTATTCTTTGGATTCTCTTAAACTTTCTACAAAGCTATTAACTGTACTTGATTTATTTCTTGAATGAGTACAAGGTATGGCTCGTCATTTGTAGACAAGAAGCCTTATACATATTACATTTCAGAATAAAAATAAAACTACAGTAATCCCTCCTCGATTGCAGGGGTTGTGTTCCTGAACCCCCCCCACGATAGGTAAAAATCTGCGAAGTAGAAACCATATGTTTGTATGGTTATTTTGATATATTTTAAGCCCTTATAAACTCTCCCACACTGTTTATAAATATCCTCTGCACAGTTATACGGTAAACCCTCATTTATCGCGGTTAATCGTTCCAGACTTTACCGTGATAAATGAATTTCCACGAAGTAGGATTCTTTATTTATAAATCCAATATTTTCGCAGTTAGAGCATAGTAAACCTGTTTACCTTCTAAATACGTTTTTTTAACATTATTTTGTTCAGCCTCTAGACATGAAAGAACACCCTTTAGTCAAAAGTTTAAACTGTGCTCCACGACAAGACAGAGATGACAGTTCTTTCTCACAATTAAGAGAATGCAAACATATCTTCCTCTTCAAAGGAGTGCGCGTCAGGAGCAGAGAATGTCAGAGAGAGAGTGAGAGAGAGACAGACAGAGAGAGAAAAGCAAACAATCAAAAATCAATACGAGCTGTAGCCGCTTTGAGTAAGGTGAAGTCAGGCACGGGTAAGACGCGTGTCGAAGAAATCTTTCAGTCCAAAAGTTCGTTTTAAAAATATTTAGTGAAAGTTAAAGGCAAATAATCCATACAAGAATAAAAAGAAAAATAGTTACACACAAAGAATAAAGGCAAAAAAAATTGAAAAATGTATCTTCTATAAACTTAGTTTTTCTTATGAAGCTTTGGTTACTTCTGTACTTAAAGGTTATTTATTTCTTCTTCTGTATGCTTTAAACATACGGTTCAAAACTTAGATCTTTTAATTTACGAGTTACTTTACACTCAAAAGACCCTTAGGCCGTTGGCACTTAGATATGCGCCAAGCTCAGTACCGTGCATAGGCACGAACTCGAGCATAAAAAGAATTCTTTCAAGGACACGGTTAAAAAACCGTATGCCTCTATACCTTACACAAGGCAAGGCAAAACACTTACTAAAGAACATTGTTAACTCAAAAACTGTTAAATGACAGGAAAATACCAACTCAATTCTATTCACGGGGGTTTTAGGAACCTCCCATATTTTATGCATTATCATCTAGTAAATATTCATACATTTTATAGAACTAGGAAAATGGCTCTTACACGAGCTGTTGGGCTTTTAAGTATGCGAAGCACCGCGATAAAGCGGCTGCAAGAAAAAGGGAGCAATGTGAAGGCAGTCTTTCAGCATTTTTGAGAGGAGCGTCCGTATCCTCTAGGCAAACAGCCCCTCTGCTCACACCCCCTCCGTCAGGAGCACAGAATGTCACAGAGAGTGAGAGAGACAGAGAAAAGCAAACAATCAAAAATTAATACATGCTGCTAGAGCTTTTAAGTGTGCAAAGCACCGCACAGGAAGCATATCGTATATCATTGAGGAGTTTTATTTAATACGTAATACATGCTCTGATTGGTTAGCTTCTCAGCCATCTGCCAATAGTGTCCCTTGTATGAAATCAGCTGGGCAAACAAACTGAGGAAGCATGTACCATAAATTAAAAGACCCATTGTCCTCAGAAATCCACGAACCAGCGAAAAATCCGTGATATATATTTAGATATGCTTACATTTAAAATCGGCAATGGAGTGAAACCGCGAAAGTCGAAGCACGATATAGCGAGGGATCACTGTATATGCATAAAACCATCTGTTGGAAATTGTTTTATGCCCTGTGACAAGTGGCAAATGTGTAGAACATGAAATCATCAGGTTGTACTAGAAGTTCCCAAGATTATATCAATAGGCATTGTTTTAAATTTTAAATTATTTTATCATTGTATGTCATACTCCTGTCCTCCCCTGACTTTTCCTAAATATCTGCACTACAAATTGCCATGTTGTTGTTAACTCAAACATTCTACTTAGAAAAGGTGTTGTTTGATTTTTTTTTCTTACACAAAAGACTCCCTATTACCACCACAAGCAACACAACTGAACACTTGTATTCAGATGTAAATTGCTGCACCCTAGTTATTTCAGTTAGGTTAAAAAAATTATTTTCAAACTCAGTTGAAAGAGCATCAAAATGCTTTTCACACAACTTAGAATACAAAATGTTGTCCTTCATGTCATGAAGATTCTGACACACATTTGAGGAAGAAAATAATTTGATATGAGCATAGTTAATATTTAAATGTTGGCATACGCACTAACTCACATTCAGACAGTGGTATAAATTGAATCATATACATGCATATTGGTTTTGCAGTAGACACATACTCAAATCATGTATTTTTTTTCCTAAATGGTGCCTTATTCCTGGCCCATCCCAACTGTCCTTACAGCTTCAGCAGATAAAATCTTGGATATGTATCAGGATCTTCATGAATTGAGGCACAAGGAAAAAAACAGACTGTTTACTATCACAATTATATAAACTGTTGGGTCTTCCATGTCTATGGAAGAATTCTGAGTGAGTTGTGTTTCTGCACTGTGCTCTTCACTTACGACTTGCTTCATTTGCAATGTGCCGTCTCACATATTCACCTTTCCCCATCTCAAACTGATGTTGGCGATTGAGTCCCGATGTTGCTGGTGAGTAAGCTTTGCCTCTATATCTGATACTTGGTACATTTCTTGCAGAACCACATAATTCTTTATAAATTACAGCAGAACATAACCGTTAACATTTATTCCTGGTGAAATAATGCCTATTGAGTTTTAGTCAAGCAAACCTGACAAGTCTGTCAAATTTTGGATAGTTGCAGATGACAAATATATACTAAATTCTTTTCAGTATTTCAAGAATATTTCTTAATTACTAGAGAAAGACAACCTTTGGCTGTATTGATGTGACTTGTTCAACTTTTCTCAGGCAATGGGAGAAGTGTCATTATTAGCAATATTTTTACATCACAAGAAATGTACATGCAAAAAAACAATAGTAAATAAGGTACAACCATTTTGTCTAAGGAAGCTGCCTTTTGTGTCCCAAGATTCATGAGAAATGCTGATGTGAACAGTTTGATAATCAGTCCATCATGCCATATACACTTTCTGTGAAATATTTTAATATGGGTGCACTTTTTGTAACCCGTTTATGTAGAATAGTAGTTTTAACTTCATTTATTTACATTTTTCTTTCTAGATAACTGAAAAAGTGTTTTGCTTTTGCAATTAAATTTTGAAATTTTATGTTCAGCAAGAGTGTGACTTTGGCTAGCCGTACGTCACAGTATCTCTTTCCAGTTCCCTCTCTCTTTTGGTTGAATGATGCAGTGCCACGTTGTAAGATGCACACTCAATAAAAGCAAAAGAAAAGCGAACAACATGTTACCATTTTATTGTGGGAGATGCTAACAAAAGATGCCAATAACAGTGTTGACTACTGATCCAAACTGTTTTCTAATAATCTTATGTGCCACATGCTTAAATGTTTGTATATCCATATCCTTTTCTTTTTTTTTTTTAAATAGCTTCACCAATTCTGCACAAAATATTTTAGAGGCTAAGCATTGCTGCAAATAACTTTTAGTATTTATATTAGCAACTAGCAAAATACCCGTGCTTCGCAGCAGAGAACTAGTGTGTTAAAGAAGTTATGAAAAAGAAAACAAAACATTTTAAAAATAACGTAACATGATTGTCAATGTAATTGTTTTGTGACTGTTATGAGTGTTGCTGTCATTAAGGATTTGATTATCATTATTTCTTTCAAACAGGTTTGTATTTGGAGGATGTGTTGTGTGCAAGTTACATACCGTGTTTGTCAACCGTTGTAAAGATAACAGGTTTCATTCATCGAAGTGTTCACTACCCAAATCGGTACTCGTGAATCTAAGATGTTAAACAGGCATTCCCGGTATTAAGTTGTGGATTTGCCTGCGAATATTTAGCGGCAGCGTGTCTATGAACTTAATTTAAACTTATGCTTTACACCTTGATTTCCTATTGATATGTCTACAAAGGCTTGTTCAGCTTCAGAGGGCTGTCCATTTCTTACTGCATCAATAAACAGCTCGTCTTCCTCTTTATCTGAGACATCACACACTGCATGCATGGGTTTACCTTTCCCAGCCCTGAAAACTTTAGCGAAGTGGTTCAATTTACCACATTTTTTACACCGTCTTCCTTTAGTTGGACATTGACTTTTTCCACCGTGTACTTTGTTTCCGCAGTAGCTGCACTTATGAATATGCTTGTATGCGTCACTTGCTTCATATTTTTTTGCTGCCTTCTCAATTGTGTAATGCGTTTTTTGTTCAGCACTCTTTGGAGCTCTTGCTTGTTGTCTGCGTACTGCGTTCACAGTCAGTTCACGTGAGCCGCTCGGAGTACATGCATTGAAGGATCTCAGCTGTGCTTGTGCTATCTCGTGCAATCTTGCGATGTCCACGGCTTTATTTAATGTTAGCTCAGACCCGGCACTTAAAAGTTTCTCTTGCACTTTTGCTGAGTTTGTGCCAAACACTATTTTATCCCTGACCATCTCATCTTTGTTTGCATAAGCACAGTCCTTCACCAGCAATTTTAATTCCGTTAGAAAGTGATTAAAAGTCTCGTTTATACCCTGCGTCTTCTCATTAAACTTGTATCCTGCGAGGCAGCCAAATACGTGGGAGGCGTGGTGATGGATGACGCAACTCCGCCTCACACGGCGACCGAGCTGCAGGCTATGGCCATATATATGTACATAAGTAGGATTCAGTTTTGACCGTTGCGCGTAGAATTTCGAAATGAAACCTGCTTAACGTTTGTAAGTAAGCTGCAAGGAATGAGCCTGCCAAATTTCAGCCTTCTACCTACATGGGAAGTTGGAGAATTAGTGATGAGTCAGTCAGTCAGTCAGTGAGGGCTTTGCCTTTTATTAGTACAGAAAAGCAAGATGCATTTTAACCAGTAGGGTGCATAATATAACAATGAAGTAGAAACTCAAAATCTATATCCATCAATTTTACATTCTTCAGTTAACATTGTAAATGTTCTTGACTTTTAACTGAGCATAAGACTGGAAAATGAAAAACAGACTGATACTGTATATGGTCTGCATGGGGAAGTAATCAAGAGGATGCACTGTTTCTCCAAATGGAACATGGCTTCATTGCTTTGTTTTGTAAAACTGCATCTGAAATAACCATATTTCTGGAATAACATTCTCTTGACAGCCAACACTTAGGTGGAGGTGTCTGATAGTTAAGAACATGAGACTTTTGGGAGTAAACCAAATGTAGATTATTGTCACAATAACTTTATACTGTCTACTAAACATAGTAGTAGAGTCGTCATCATTCAGATCTAATTGAGATTATCACACCAAAACACTCCTTTAAACTTCTAAGATGAGTATCTAAGCCATTTTTCTACTTGAAGTAAACCTTTTTCTTCAACACCTTTTCACCCTCAAGGATCAAACTAACTTTAGTAACAGGTTGCATCAAATTCTGTACAATGATTATTTCAGAAGTGTGAGGTTGCCCATTTTGGCTTCAGGGACACTTGCTTGTAGTACTGTTTTAACATAACCCTTCTGTTCTGTGACCTGTTGAGCTCTTTAATGACTTGGTTTCTAGATAAGCTTCTGAGCTGCTTATTGTGAAAAGGTAGCACAGACCCTGATTGATAGAATTTGATCCATATTTTCCATCTCTTTGGGGTAGTAAAGTACTGGAACATACCTACCAGTCCATCCTGATACTACTCTTAAATTAGAAATGTGATTCCTGCCATCTTTGCTTAAGACTCATGTTTCATCTTATGGGATGGGACTGTGGTCTGACCACCTGCCCAACAGTTCATAGTAATTATTTTTGAGCACAGGGTTGGAACTTTGTGGTCTATGCTCTTTTGCCTGCAAACATGAAAGAAACTTGTCTTTCTCTACCACAGTGACACTCTGTCTGACATGAACGAGTTCTTTGGGACATTTTCCTGCTTAGAATCCCTGTAGATACCCACATTTTGCACAGATGTAATGAATGGTGTGGCTTTCTCATTTATTCTGATATTTGTATTTTTGTATCTCGTATAGTGAAAAAGTAAACAAAAATATAAGTGAGCATCTCTTAAACATTTTAATTCTCAAGAGAGGCTGGAGACCAAGGCATCTTTGCTAATCTATATTTCACTTTCTAATCATAACTTTTGTGACAGATTGGGGGCGCTATTGCTCCCTTGAACCCTTGTCCAAGACGCCAGATAAAAGTCCAAAAGTAGATTATATTTATTCTGCACAGTGCACAAAGCACCCTCCTCCCCACAATACTCATTAATATACAATACAATAAACCAAACCTCCACTCCCAGACGCGTTGCCACCCTTCCATCCAGCTCAGCTCGCCATCTGGGAGCTCCCACAATCCTTTTATACTCCCTGACCCAGAAGTGTTCCAATCCCCAATCCCTTTGATCTTCTATCACTTCCGGGTCAGATCAAAAGTCCTTTTCTTCACCCCGGAAGCATGTCATTCCCCTTGTCCATGTGACATTGACGTACTTCCGGGGCGTACGGCAAATAAACTTTGTTCCTCCATGCAGCGTCCCCTAGCGGCCCCCATGGTATCCAGCAGCGCTGTGCATAATGACTCCAATGTCCATGATGCCCTGCTGGTCTTCGGGGCACCTCCATACTGCAGGAAGGGCTCCACCTGGCGGAGTGGGGGTATTGGCCAGGATGAACGGCTGGCCATACAGCACACTTTTAACCAAGTTAATTTTTTTTTTTTTAAAACAGGCACTGCTGGTGTAAGTAAGCAGAAGCTGAAGGGTTTCCCAGTGAAAGGGTATGTGATGCACTGCTTAGTGTCTCTGAGCAATCATCTCGCCTTTTTCACACTTTATGAACTTGTGTATGTGTACTTTGGTTTATATATGTGTAGCTGTATATTTAACTGTTTGTATAATATTTCTGCCTAACGGTCATTTTAATTTGATCATTCATGTTTTAGAAATTTAAAATACAATCAAAATCCTTTAAATTAAACATAAGACATTGGCTTTAAAGGTAAGCACAAACAAATTGCAATAACCACAAATTAAAACACATTGTTGAATAGTATCATAATTAGTGGTAAGAAAAATGCCAAATGTAAACATCTGTGAGTAAGATATATCTATGCATTCCTTCATTTAACGGAGCTCTCAGAAGTAACAGTAATATTTTAATTGCCATTAATCAAAAAAGTTCCCCGTCTTCTCTTGACACCCTACACATATTTCTTCAGTGAGTTGACCAGACAGTGCAGTTATTTTGCATTAAAGCCGTAAGCCTACCTCTGGAAAGTCAGACATATTGAAAACTATCCTGGAGCAATGCAGCTTAAAAACTTCATCATATTGTTCAACTTCATCGTATTGTTCAACTTTAATTATTGGAAACTTCATTTTACATATAAACGTGCATTTAATACTGACTTACAATTACTAAGTACAATAATATTTTACATTTACCCCCATTTAATGATGGCAAGATTAATTAAGCAATTTAGGAGTGAAACAGAGTAACATGTTATAATTTGGCTTTGAATATCTTACACATCAGCTATAAAGTTTGTTTCATTAACATCCTGCAATACAACAAAATATACATGAGAACAAGTTTGTTGTACTTTAACTGGCCTAATTTATTGTCTCTTTCTCAAATCACTGCCATATTTCATATAATTCAGTTATCCACTTCCTGTAAGTGCTTCATTTTGACCAGTGCTGTGGAAGAACATGAGAATAAACTTGGAAAATATCTGTAAAAATACATTAACAAAGGACGACACATGTAAATATTGCCACTCTACCAAAGTAAGAGCACTACAATATTCTAAAGTCACGACATACGGGCAAAAACTACATATATAAAAGTTTTACATTAAAGTTAACACATGCTTTTCAAACTTATAAAGAAAACTATACAGTTTACTGAACAATTCATGACAGAAGTCTGGGTACTTGTCTCTGACAAATATTTTAACAAACCAAGTCCAATACCCCCAAGCTCCACAATTAAAAAAAAAATATACACATGTATGTATGTATATATATATATATATATATATATATATATATATATATATATATATATATATATAGACTGCTTTTGATCCCCAGGTGCTGGCATACCATTTAGGTGTTGATAGTTGCTTCAGTGTTGACAGTTTTGCAGGACTCAAGTGGGCATAATGGTTCTGCTAAAAGGTGCTAAAGGTCTTGTTTTTCCCATTACTGAAGAAAAATCATTTCCTCTACAGTTAGAGGAGCAGAGGTCAAATATAAAAGAACACCATGTTCCTTAACATTACATCTACCAATTTTATGAATTCACTTTTACATCACAACTGAACATAGCTTGAGCATATTATGGATAGAATATCCTCAGGACACTAGACAGGACAATTTAAAGTAATCAATTATCATAAAATGTAAATCTTTGGGATGTGTAAAGAAAACAGTCGTCAGTGATGGAGAAGCACCACCCTTGTATTTATAGGTATCAAATAAAGCAGACAATAACAGTATTCAGTGCTCTCCTCAGTTTTCAATAACCATTGCATCCAGAGCAGCACATTTGTTTGGATGACAAAATATTACATACATTCAATATTAATCCAGATTCCATGCTTACTTTTTCCACAAGCAAACTGATCACTAAACCATCTTCACAAAAGGAAGATTTATATGAGAAAGCTATCTGTTAGCTCCCTACTGAATTTAGTAGCGAAGCTCAAGCCCTTTACATCAAACACCACCCTATGAAAATGGATCCTGGACTTTGCAACTAGAAAAACTTAGATGCACATTCCATAAGAAAGGTAGCCTTACATTATCACTCTGAGTATCCAAGGATCACAGGCCTGTGTGCTCATCTCAGTTAAGATTTGCTTGATTAAGCCAACTGAATTGCCAAGCATGTGACAACCGCTTATGAAACCAGCAAACAACACAAGCAGGTCTGATAACCAGCAGTGAAGAGATTGCCTATATGCATGGTTTAACAACAAGCTGGTCCTCAATGCCACCAAAACAAAGGAGCAAATTGTGGACTTCAGGAAACATGAAAGAGGTAATGTGCTCGTTTAAGGAATTTAAGGAAAATTTGTTAGTTTAAAGTCCTTGTGGTTTACATCACCAGGGTCCTTTCAAGGTCTCTAAACACCCAGTGTGTTAAGAAAGAGCACCCATCTAAAAACATCACCCTGAACTCCAACTTCTTTTAATTTGATGCCCAACCTCTCATGTGGCACCTTATCAAATGCTTTCTGAAAGTCCAGATAAATAATATCATAAGCTCCACTTTGATCGTATCCTTTTGTTGCCTCCTCATAGAATTCCAACATATTAGTAAAACACAACCTCCCTCTTCTGAACCCATGCTGACTGTTCAGAATAATTCCTGTCCTTGCCATGTGTTGCTCAATCTTATCCTTAATAATTCCTTCCATTAATTTTCCTGTGATACATGTTAAGCTTACTGGCCTATAGATGTTTGGATCTGTCATGTCACCC
This sequence comes from Polypterus senegalus, assembly GCF_016835505.1. Lineage (NCBI taxonomy): Eukaryota > Metazoa > Chordata > Cladistia > Polypteriformes > Polypteridae > Polypterus > Polypterus senegalus. The sequence goes on from NC_053154.1 coordinate 247,494,353, forward strand.
TTTTTATATAATGGGATGATATTTGCCATTTTCCAGTCATTTGGAATCTCTCCAGTGTGCAGTGACTTTCTAAAAATGTGTCAAGGGTTTATATATGTACTCACTAGCCTCCTTAAGAACACGAGGATAAATATTATCTGGGCCTGGTGATTTGTTTGATTTCATCTTATTTAATCTGAGCACAATCTCTACAATTTCCAAATCCCTCAGTAACTCCTTAGTAGTCACGTTTACCTCCGGGAGGTTATCCACTTGCTCACTTGTAAACACCTCAGAAAAATGTAAGTTTAGGGCATCCACTATTTCACTGTCTGTATCTTTTAATTCCCCTTTACTATTTCTGATGCACTTAACCTCCTCTTTGACTATTCTTTTACTACTAAAATACTGAAAGAATCTCTTAGGGTCTTCTTTGGCCTTATCTGCTATATTCCTCTCCAACTGCCTTTTAGCCTCTCTGATATCTTTCTTAATGATTGCCCTCATGTTCTCATACACTCTAAGAGATCACTTTACAGTCATTAGTCTTATATGCCTCATAAAGCATTTTTTTCCTTTGCAACTTCTTTTTTAAATCTTTATTAATACACTGTGGAGTTTTTTTTAGTTTCCTATTAATTCCAAATTTAGGTATGTATCTGCCCTATATTACATGTAAAACATGTTTAAACCTGTTCCACTGCTCCTCGACAGTCTCCACACTTATCCTTAGACAAGCTTATCCCAGTGTATCCTACTTAGACACCGTCACATCTGCTTAAAATTAGCCCTATCAAAGTTCAACTTAACAATTTTAGTATTTGCATCTATACTGAGAATTGAATTACATTATGGTCACTTGACCCTAGAGGTTCGATCACCTCTACACCCTCAATTCTATCCTGATTATTACAAAATACTAAATCCAGACAGGCTTTACCCCGTGTTGGTGCTTTAACATGCCGTGTTAAAAAACAGTCACTGATTACTTCTAAAAACTCCTGCAAGGTTATCCCAGTTAATATTTAGATCAATAAAGTCCCCCATGACTATAATAGCTCCCTGTAAACTTGCCTTTTTGATATTACTAAAAAGATGTGTGTTTAAATTACTGTCTGAATTGGGTGGTCTATAACACACTCCTAAAATAAGACCTGTTTCCCTAATATTTTCCAGACGAAGCCACATGTCCTCACTAAGATGGAGCTCATTATCCAGCTGAAGAGGACTTGCATTTAAATCCTGTTTGGCATAAACAGCAACCCCACCTCCTTTTCTGTTCTGTCTATCCTTCCTAAAAAATGTGTATCCCTCTATGTTACACTCATCCCCATCTTTGTTATTTAGCCAGGTTTCCATTATTGCTATAATATCATAATTATGCTCTGCTGCATACAACTCCAACTCATTTACCTTATCTGCCCATTTTTCTTTATTTTTTACAATAAACTTGCTTCAAGCAGCAGATAAAGTGAACTGCATGTGCTAGCGATTTGTGCGAGTGCATCCCCCCAGTGTTTCAGTAGCTTGTCTGTGATATATTGTACTGCCATCAGAGATGGCTATCAGATGAGTGAAAGAGGGAGTTAAATAAAAAAAAAAATAAAAATAAAGAAAAGAAGTTGAAGTGACAGGTGATCAAATAATGAAGTCACACAGAATGTTTCCTTGTGTTGAGAGGGATGAGTTTACAAAATCACCAGTCCTTCTCAATGGGAAATTTTAAAATTGTACACACTCTATTTGAGATACTGGAACTCCACTGACAATACGTGAAGAATACTTCAAGAATACGTGTACCAAATTTCAACACAATCAGCCCATTGCAAACTGAGTTGTATAATGTGGACAGAAAGACAGAAGCAACTGAAGAAAAAAAATGGGCCCGATACACAATATAAAATAATGGCTATGGGCAGAGCCACAATCTATTCTTGACCATATAGATTAGCTGCTCTACAGCCTGGAAAGGTAACTGCACTGTTAAGAGGTTGCAAGGCCCAGCGGTAGATGGTTAAAACTGCCCACCCTGCGACTCAATCTGCTTGATCTGTAAGCAAGACTCCATTACGCAGTACCTGGCTCGCCAATTCAGTTCTGGAGCTCACTTACAAGTATTGTTAGATTAGTTCATACAGCTTTAAAACTATATCTGATATTAATATCTTATGTGATAGTGCTGGATATGTATTGCTGTTTATTGCTATTCACGGTCATTACAGTGAATCTGTCAGCTGAACTATTTCATTGTATCATATATTATACTTTTGATGAATTTTGTACTTTTTTTCACTATTGGAACAAGCAAAACAATTTTTATGCACTGTACAATACAATGATAGTAACATGAATTGAATGATACATGGCACATGCACATACTCTCCATATACACAGACAAATGCACACACTTAACTCCTTTTCATTTCTTTAAAAGAATACATTTTACGCTGAACACTATATTAAACCAGCATAAGACCTACTTTATAATTATGTACTATAAAAGTAAAAAGATTTAAGCTCACAATTTTTTGCCCAAGGAGGAATAGGCATCAACCATATAGTAGCAACCAGAACTGGCCACAAATTTTTCACTAACGTTCAATTAAACAGTAAATAAGAAATGGTTGAGATTACGATATTGTATAGTTGAGTCATTTTTAAATAACATTTTTAGTTAACTTGTATTTTGCCGTTTGCCGTCAAATCACAGTTACTTTAATTTAACATTATGCCACCATGTGGTAGATCGGCTGGTATGACAGCAATCTTCTGTTAGGAAGTGGGTTCCGGAAGTCATCTTCAGTGAGGTTATTCATGTTAACATTTTATAACCCAGAGCCATGTGTACCAAAACATTCCAACAATGTGGATACTCATAAAAGAAAAAGTCTCTAGTGTGAATAAATATATATATAAATATATATATAGATATATCTATAAATATATATATATAGATATACAAATAAATAAATATATATATACAAATAAATATTATATATATATATATATACACACACACATGGCCAGCAACCTTGCCTGGCTGGGAGACTGTCGTAGTGGAAGAACCAGGGAAGATGTACACAGGGCACTACTTCCCCTGGAGCACTAGATGGCAGTCCCACTTCAGATATTCACAGGACTCAATGGGAGTTGAAGTCTAACACAGCCCTGTTGGGCTTTCACCACACCTGGGAGTGATTCCACACCTTCCTAACACTCCGAGGTGCAGCATAAAAGTAGCCACCACACTTCACTTGAGGAGCCAGAGTCAGGAGGGAGAGAGATGAAGCCTGCCAGAGGAGCACTGGAGGTGGAAGAAGAAAGGAGACATGACAAAGAAAGAAGAAAAGTGTGTTTATTGTGCCTAATACTGTGCTGTACATGGTGCAGTGGTGGGGAAACGAAAGGAAGCATTTCCCACACTTCAAATAAATGTGTGTGTTGCTGGACTTGTGCTTGATGTCTGCTTGTGTCAGGTGTTGGGAGGCTGGTGCGCCACCAGGTGGTCACTATATACACACAAACACACACATATACAGTACTTATACACACACTCTTGTACCTGGAGAACAACATTTAAAATGTCTGCCTTAACACTTAGCCAAGCGGTAAGTTGAATTTGATGCACATAAGCGGCAATGAATCCTAAAAAACATTTTGTTATCTCTATTATCATTGTTGTTTCCACTAATCAAAAAGCTCAGTGATTTTCAGTAAGTGGATTTCATTTCATGGTCTAACTTCAGAAGACCAAAGGGAAGAATGTTGTCTGTTGAACAATCTGTAGCTAAAATGATACTGAATACCTGCACCAGTACTCATGTTGCCATGGAGACAACTGAGAAAAATCACTGAACTGCCAAGGTTTTAAAGGCCTACACCGCACTGTAACAAAGTCAATCCATGCAATTTATACCCTTGGGAACCAAGGCCTGAACACCTTTTAAAGCATTTCTGCTGACAAAAGACCATAGGCCTCAATAAAAGTAAGGAGCCTTAAATTCCCCCTTCACTAGTAGGTTTTGACATAGGAACATACCAAACTGCATGATTCAGCTGCTTAGCAGATTGCCATGGAGACTAAGGCAGACACATTAAGTATGCACTTTAGGAAAAAAAAAAGTTGCAAAAAGGGCACAGTGGTGCATACTGAGCTGTTTTCACAGCTGCTGCTGTCTTCAGGTTTTACCTCATTTCCCTGAAGCATTCCACTCAAGTCATCTGTACTGGACAGCATATATGTTTCTTAAATGAACTGCTCACAAGTTTGAGTAGTTAATTTTTGCCTGCATAACAAAAATGAAAAGTTTTATTGCCTGCATGGCATTTACAACCAATTTCAGAACAGTTATGTGACCTCTAAAAAAGACAAAGTATAGAATTCAAATCTTTTTAATGAAAAAAGGAAAACAGGTACAGTATAATTTGAAACTAACAATATAAGCAGATGAGCATTCATAGTCTTAAATGCACACAAGATAAGACTAACATCAATGCTCCTTGAATAGTGCTCACTGCCTTTGTTCCTCTACACTTTATAGTGTTAACAAGCTTTTATTATTACAGTTTATTAGAATGATCTATCCATGCCCTGGTGGAAATGGGCAAGGCATTTGGAAAGCAAAAGCTGTTGTACTTACCATGATTTGACTTTGGGCTAAAATAATACTTTTTCACAAATTCCAAACTGTGTTAAGTGTATTGTGTTTTCTATTATATGATAAATGTTAGAAAATAAGAATAAAAAAATGTATGTACAACTTATAAAAATACCAGATTTTGCGGATATACATTAATGCTGAACAATAATCATTATAGATATTGAACGCTTGTTGTGTCACCATTCAAAGGAAAACAAAACAGAAACAGAAAAAGTTTGCCTAAAGATGAGTGAAGAAAAATACGGTCAAGACATTGTTAGATGATTTAATGGCAGCGTTATGCCATTGAAACCCAAGTTATAAAAAGTTCTATTTATTTGTTTGTTTTATTTTTACTTTGTTTCCATGACATAATGTTAGGTATACACTGTGTGCACAATTATTAGGCAAGTGAGTATTTTGACCATATCATCATTTTTAATGCGTATATTCCAACTCCAAGCTGTATTAACTTGAATGCTTATTGGATTTAAGCACGTCAGGTGATGTGTATTTGTGTAATAAGGGAGGGTGTGGCCTAAGGAGATCAACACCCTATATCAAGGTGTGCAGAATTATTAGGCAGCTAGTTTTCCTCGGGCAAAATGGGCCAAAAAAGAGATTTAACTGACTCTGAAAAGTCAAAAATTGTAAAAAGTCTTTCAGAGGGATGCAGCACTTTTGGAATTGCTAAGATATTGGTGTGTGATCACAGAACCATCAAACATTTTGTTGCAAATAGTCAACAGGGTCGCAAGAAACGTGTTGAGAACAAAAGACGCAAATTAGCTGCCAAACATTTGAGAAGAATCAAACGTGAAGCTACCAGGAACCCATTATCCTCCAATACTTTCATATTCCAGAGCTGCAACCTACCTGGAGTGCCCAGAAGTACAAGGTGTTCAGTGCTCAAAGACATGGCCAAGGTAGGAAGGGCTGAAACCCAACCACCACTGAACAAGAAACATAAGTTGAAACGTCAAAACTGGGCCAAGAAATATCTGAAGACAGATTTTTTTCAAAGGTTTTATGGACGGATGAGATGAGAGTGACTCTTGATGGACCAGATGGATGGACCTGTGGATCAGTAATGGGCAAAGAGCTCCACTCCAACGTGGAGGTGGGGTACTGGTATGAGCTGGTATTTTTAAAGATGAGCTAGTTGGACCTTTATGCATTGAAGATGAACTCAAAATCAACTCCCAAACCTACTGCCAGTTTTTCGAAGACACTTTCTTCAAACAGTGATACAGGAAAAAGACCATGATTTTTATGCAGGCCAATGCTCCATCACTTGCATTGAAGTTCTCCACTGCGTGGCCAGCCAGTAAAGGCCTTAAAGATGAAGGAATAATGACATGGCCCCCCTTCCTCATCTGACCTAAACCCTATCGAGAACTTGTGGGCACTTCTTAAACGCTAGATTTACGGGGAGAAAAACAATACACCTCTCTGAAGAGTGTCTGGGAGGCTGTAGTCACTGCTCCACAAAAAGCTGATCGTCAACAGATCAAGAAACTGACAGACTCCATGAATGGAAAGGCTTATGACTGTTATTGGAAAGAAGGGTGGCTATATTGGTCATTGATTGAGTGATTTATTTTTTTTGAAATGTCACAGATGTTTATTTGTAAATTTTGAGGTGTTTGTTTATTATTCTCACTATAACAGATGAAAGTTTTTTTCCTTTAGTTGCATAATAAATCTGCACACTAATAGTTGCCTAATAATTGTGCGCACATATGTATTCCCCTGATGATGTTCACACTCACATTTCCGTTGTGAAACATTCAGGTTTTAGGTTTATTAACATTTTGGATTGACTGATAGCACTGTGTTTGTTCCATATTAAAATTAATCCTCAAAAATACAACTTGCCTAATAATTCTGCACTCCCTGTACTAGCCATGTATACATACAGAACTACTACAGAAGGTCTGACACTAATCTTTCTGCAGTAACATAAAACTAAGCTAAGAGCTGTTTATTGTTTTGGCTGATCTGTGCAGAAGTGTTTTTACTGAACAACACAAATGACCTTCCACAATGGAAAGCAGTCAAGTCAAGAACTTTTCAAATTATATTGCATCCAGGATTAATTGGCAATAAGTAAACACTTGTGCTGTACAGTTTGAGTGAGTGTTCAGTTGATTGAATATATAGACTCTTTTAGATGAGCATCTTATTGAAGAGCTACTATTAAACTGCTCAGATTTATTTGATTATTTATTTGATCCAGTTCCCTGCATTATTCTTAAAACAAAAATTGTCTCACTGGCTAGTCATCGTCATCACCTTTATTTTAAAATGGTCTATGCATAAATAAAAAATACACAAATACTAGTAAGCAGCAATGACCATGTGCAGAGTTTATTCTGTTTGTTTACTGTTTATTTAGCACATACTACATGAATGGCACAGGGGTATTTTGGACAAAAACAACACTATGAATAAAACCGAAAACTGCAAATCCAAATAATGTACTGAAATGTTGCGAAAGCTACTGAAAATTTAACATTTTGGAAGGCTGCATACAAATCTTCTTCCACCAGTTGCCACATGCCCTGCTAGCATGGCTTTTCAGCAACCAGACAGCTACCAGTGAAGGAGACTAGCCTGGCTGTAACTGAGCCTAACCTGTTGTTACAGATATGGTGAAAACTACTTTTTGAATTAAAACTTGTTTAGATAAGTACATTACAGAAAATCTAAACAATCTGACAGTTTGCAATTATGAGAAGCATTTTCTTTTCTTATATGACATATGTTTTGTGGATAAATATTTTTATACATATTTTATTTGTTAAAGTATATTTTAAGGAAATTTTCATTTTAGTATTTACAATCACTGAACAATAAGCCTACAGAATTTAATTTTGTTAATAAAAAACGAACAGTTAATTAACACCTGTGGTCTATAGTTTAATTATAAAAATATACTTTAATAAGGGACATACAATTTCTATTTGTCCGTTTATGCAAGAGATCAGTGAAAAAAAGATTTTTAAAGGGATAAAGAATAAAAAAAAGTTTGAATCGGTATCAGACTCAGCTAATCAAATAAAATAAAAATCCGTGATCAGTATTGGCCTTAAAAAACCTAATTGGAGCATCCTTAGTTATGATCTTGGGGGTATTCAGCTAGGGTTTATAAAAGATAAGATCACAGGTTACCTGATTTTACATTGTGCAGAGTCCACATTTATCCTGTGACATTTTTTCCCACATCAACTGAAGAAAATACTGCTTAAAATGAATGCTAAAAATACAAATTCAAACATTATTGTATCTGTACTGTTGACTTACTGAATTCCAAGGTAATTCAGGATACTTTCACTTGAGCTCTTCACCTAAACTTTTTATAGCTCTTTTTGTAACAACACACTTTAAAATCTGTTTTTTTTTCAGAGAATTCCTCTGTTATGTTTGTAACATTTGCTATTGTAAGATTTATATTTGCACTATTAGCTAAAAAATCTTACTAAAGAGTAATATTTAATAGATGAGTCAAGCCAATTCAAATTTCAAATGTCACAAACTTCTAGGGTTTATATTTTCCAATTCTATCCCTTTGTTAGATTTACCTCAACTTCAAAGTATCCTGTGTGGAATCAGTCTTGTTAGTTTTACATTACTTCAATTTTTAAGAACTCTTGTAAAAACAGCCTTTGTTGCTTTGTTTTCCCCTAGCACCTTAAAAGAATGATTTGACCTTGTTATTACTACTGTCGGTACCAATCCAGCGTAAGTAAAATTAATAGATTTATTTTACTTGAAGTCAATTGTAAGTGGTAGCGCTGCTGCCTCACAGTAAGATCATCATGGGTTACCGTCCTTCCCTGTGTGGACAGCACTTTGAGTAGTGAGAATCACGCTATATAAATGTAAAGAATTGTTGTTAACTGAGAGACATTATATTCGCCAACAAACCTTTAAAATTTATGATATACTGTCTGTCTGTTTTAAATAAAGTTATTCAAACTGATGGTGTTGTACCAGGGGCAACAGTGGGGTGGGGATAAAGTATAGTTTCTATTTTTCCAAAGATAGTCAAACTACTTTTCCCCAAAAGAACTAGTATTTATCCTACTCTACTGGCTTACAAACAAATGATAAGCTTGTTATTTGTTTCTTAACTCACTAAATGAAATGTGCTTGGCAAAAAATCCATTACATCCTATTAATAAAATATTGACTTCTGTATAAACAGCACACTTAAAAGCACATGTCCAAGGGTCTGACTGAATTCAACCATCTATGGTTCAACTAGGAGTGTTATTCAATGTTTCTACATTTAGTTTACTATTACGCTGTGCATTCTATGGTGTAGTTAACTATTTTTGTGCTTAAAAATCTTTAAAAAAATAACTTTACATACTATCCTATGGGGGAAATTACTTCGGTCATGACCCGAGGTTCCACTGCATTTAAATTTTGCAGCTCAATTCACAAAATTGAGCTTCATGATTAATATTTTCAGGTCAATGATTATATTTCCCCAACATCAGTGCCTATGCATTAAGGCAGTAGTTCTTAAACTTTTTATCTTGCAACCCAATTTTGCCTTTTTAATGTCTTTGAGACCTAGAATCATGGCCTGCTATCATCCTAGCTTGTCCTTCTGAGACAATCTCTGCCGAATATAATCAACTTTCTACAATGCGGTGTGCTGAGATGGTGACATCACTTCAGGATAGGCCCATCGAATCAACAAGCCATTTAAAGGGCAAGCTCAGTTACAGGATGCACTGTGGACTCCCTGAAGGAAGTGGCGAGCAAGAGAATTAAAACAAAACTGGTCACTATTATGAACAATGCTGCACATCCAACCAATTATTAAGCAAGAATTGTGTCAAGAAACGTTACTGTGGCTCCTTCATACCCATAGAAATATGCATGCATAATATGTAACTGTGACTGCCAAGTCAGAAGTTTTCTCTTTAAATTTTCTTTCTTTTTCATAATTCAGGCGGTTAGAGCAAACCTTGTGCGTGTGTCAGGTCAGGTTGGGGAAGCATGCAATGGTAAAGTGCTTTGTCGCACCCACCACAAGGCGAAAGAGCTTGGGATGAAAGCTAGTAACCCCCACTCCAGGCAGACACACGGTTCAATCCCACCCTTTAGAAATGGCCATTTCTCTGCTGTAGCCAGGTGTTAACGTGGGCATCCACTTGGCCTGGTCAAGCCACTCGGGTTCTCAGCAGCAAGGATCCTGCAAGCAGAATCACCTCAGCTGAACATTCTACAAGGCTGTGGTGTAGTAACTGATGCTCCCTCATAATGCAAGTAATGTGCCTCATTTGGGAGTCTGTGAGCAACCGATTGTTTGACACTAAGTTAAACCAGCAGTACCCAAGGATTCTCCGAAGAGGCACAGTAGCAAAGGAGTCCAGTCATCTCAAGTCACTGGACAACGTCCTTGTCTCGCAACCATACAGCAAAACAGGAAGCACCGAGACTGTTAAGACTTGGACCTTCGTCCTTTAGCAGAGATATCAGAAATGCCACAAACCCCCTTTCCTGTGCCCTCATGACCCCCCATGCTCTCCCAATCCATCTACTGACATCATAGGAAGACTCACCAGAGACATGTATGTCGCTGCCGAGGTAAGTAAACATCTCGACAAGGTTGTCATTCCCTCTGCAGACAGCCACACTGCTGATGGCTGTGCCCAAGAGGACATTAAAGGCCTGGATCTTGGTTTTTATCCAGGGCAATCACAAGCCCAGACACTCAAGACTCCTCGCTCAGTCTCTGCGAAGATCACAGCACCACAACCTCTGTGTGTGTGTGTGTTTTTATTTATCTGTTTTATTTATATAAAGATCCTCATTGTCCGCAGTAGTCGCTTCCTTACAAGAGGGGTTTACTGATGCTCTCCTACCTCAGCTGCTCACCAATGCACCTACTGCTTTAATTCAACAGCTTCCCTCAATGTAGCTTTGATGATTTTTGTTCTGTCCCTTGCCCTGCCTACACCTTTATGTGAGAGGTCCATCTCCTGTCATTCACTTGTGGACAGAGGCAACATCATCTGCACTCATTTCCCGCAACTTGTTTGCAATGACAAGCTTTGTTATACATTATTAGGCGCTAAATGTTTATGTTCTCTCTTTTAGGGTTGGCTGCACTCTTTGCTTGATTCAGTTGTTTTTTGATCATTGAAATGACTTTCTTCATTAAAATAACAGAAAAAAGGAAAAGTATACATAGAGTCCACTTACTAAATGTGGCAACTGCTTAAGAGTAGATACACAGCAATTCTATTTTCTGCTTTTTCCTAATTTACTTTACAGATTCTAGAAAATATATTACACACTAGAAACAGTTGCAGTTTTTTTGTTTTTTTTTTTACTTTCATAAGATATTTAACTCACTCTCCATATGTCATTAATAAAGAGCAAAGATGACGATTACTGAGCTGTCTTTGCAGTCAACCATAAGACAATCTCAAATTACAGTGAACTCTTTTTAAATTAACATTGTTCTAAGGTTTCATTTTTTCCAGTACAAAGCCACAATGCTATGCAGTACCCTTGCCAATATTCACTCTGTTATCATATACTAATTGTGTGTAATACCTTAATTGGCCAAGAATATACAAAAATTAACTAATAAGGATAAGAAATGCAGAAAACCCAAGCGAACACCTAAATAAACCACCTGTTTGCCTTTACAAATTGGCTTGCAACTCCAAAACTTTGTGTATACTTTTGCATACATTTTACATTTTTTATGTAAAAATTCAAGTAAACAGGTGGGTTTCAGTGCCTTACATACATGTCTATACAAAGGCTTTTGGAACTTTGTAGCATTTTCATTTCCTAAAAGATTTCAGAAATGTTTATTCATTGAGTTACAAATATTCTCTGTAGCCATGCAGTGATGAGCCCAAGAGATAAAAAGTAAATATAAATATTTCTTTCCAAATAACAATTATCAAAAATGAATACTGAAATGCCAAATTTATGTTTATCTATGAACATCATTCAACTGATTTTAACTTAAAAAAAAAAAAAAGTAGAATATGTTTACCTTGTTAAATGAGAAAGTCTTTCATCTACTAGACTGGAATTTGGCTGGACAGACTTAGGCCTTAACGATACAAGCATTTCTTTTACCCTGAGCTGTAACTTTCTAAAGGGTAAGAGCACTAGCCTAAGTTAAACTCAATCCACTTCTATATCTGAGCTGGCAATGTAAAAAGCTGTTCTGTGAGGACAAGGAGATCAGCAGATTGACAAAATTGATCTTCTTGAAAAGCAAAGTGGAAATTTGTTTACTTTTTCACATGCAGATTTACTTCTAGTGAATTAGGCAATAATTACTAGCAGTAAAATGGTTGAAGCCATCTGTAAATTTCAGAAAAAATTTTTTAAACAATAGTGACTTTTATTCATGATTAAGATCTGCCTCTCTCCCTCATTCATTGGTCAAGAATCCTGTGTTAAATTCAAACACATACTTGTGGGAAAGACATCTTTCCTGTTGACATTCAAGTAATGGTTAATAACTGTTTTTTTTGTTTTTTTTTAACAAAATATACCACATTTTGCATGTTTTGACCATATGAATGGATAACGGGCATGTGGATAATGCAACATGAGTTACACAATAATGTTTTTTCTTTTTTTCTTTTGTTTGCCATTGTTCAGAACTCGTCACCACATGGCTCTAATGAAATTGAAACTTCATTATATAATTTTTGTGTGGGAGAGGTACAACATCCATCCGTCCATTATCCAACCCATTATATCCTAACTACAGGGTTGCGGGGATCTGCAGGAGCCAGTCCCAGCCAACACAGGGCGCAAGGCAGGAAAACTCTGTGCAGGGCACAAACCCACCACAGGGCACATACACCCACATACCAAGCACACACTAGGGACAATTTAGGATCGCCAATGCACCTAACCTGCATGTGTTTGGACTGTGGGAGGAAACTGGAGTACCCGGAGGAAACCCACACAGACACAGGGAGAACATGTAAACTCCACGCAGGGAGGACCCGGGAAGCAAACCCAGGTCTCCTTACTGTGAGGCAGCAGCGCTACCACTGCACCACTGTGCTGCCCCGTGGTACAACATAAAAATTTTTTTTCGGTTGAGTACTTCTTTAAAAACAAAAGACAATCAATAATATTTTGTTTACTTTACTGAAGACACCAGCTTTTCCCTCTTTCTAAAGTATTTAAGTTAGGTTGAAAACAATAATAATTATAAATACAAAAATCCTGTAAAAAGGCAAATTTTCTTTAGACACTGCATGGAAAAAAAAAAAAAAAAAAAGAGTTTTGTTTGTCAATGGGTACCCCTACAAATTGGGCCAACATTACCCCCAGATGAAATTTACCAAGGTCAATCTTTATATTCCCCTTTTTAGCATTATGTTTAGTCCTGGAAAAACAAGTCAAAATCACTGAATTTTTTCCAAGAGGATTTTGTGCAACAGACCCATGTAAATATCAAAACATCATCACAAATACAGTAGGAATGCTTTTTGCCCACTACTGTACTGATGTAGGATTTATTACACATCCTTCGAGGGATATGTTTTGAAACAGTCACTAAAGCACAGCTCGATATTGCAATCAGGACAGTAGAAGCATGCTTTTTTTATTATACACTTTTCTTATATTTTTTCTGTTGCTTGAGAATGACAGGATAGAAGGTCAGTGCTTGATCAACATGATCTACACAGCCTTTCTTTTAATGTAAGATACCTTATCTTGGTGACTTCCAGATTTCCCCTGACATGAACAACTGTTGCTGCATTGTGAACACTGCTTAGTGAGCTAATGCCTTTCTCATCTTTCTACTTAATCTCAATAATTTTGAAAGCTTGTAATGCACCTACTTGCACCACAGTAAGCCTTCAGGCAGCTGAATTTACCTGGCATATCGGAGCATTTCAGATGACAGTGTCACATTCATCGATTACACTGTCCTTGTAAACGGGTAATGACCAGTTCACATTGTCATCACTTTTGCTTGATTCAACTAATGGTTCAGTTTCTGTTTGTTCTAAAATTGGCTTTACTATTTCTTCTTCACATACCACTGTGTTTTGGTTTAAGGCTCCATCCCACTCATGAATATTGACTTAAATTGGCAAAACACTTAGAAATATTCATACTTTTTTTGCAGCATAAACTTATTTTATCCTCTAGATTAATGGCTTAATGATGCTCCAACAATGATGGATGGATTAAAAGGCAGAAGTCTACGTGACCATCATCATCAAGTCCTTCCGCGAGAACTCTAAATCCAAAGAGGACTGTTTCATTTATGTTAAGTAGAATGCCCAGAGGGGACTGGGCAGTCTAATGGTCTGGAATCCCTACAGATTTTATTTTTTTCTCCAGCCGTCTGGAGTTTTTTTGTTTTTTCTGTCCCCCCTGGCCATTGAACCTTACTCTTATTCGATGTTAATTAATGTTGACTTATTTTGTTTTCTTATTGTGTCTTTTATTTTTCTATTCTTTATTATGTAAAGCACTTTGAGCTACTGTTTGTATGAAAATGTGCTATATAAATAAATGTTGTTGTTGTTGTTGTAGACTGCAGCTAAAGTTATTCAGGCTTAACACTGTAAAGCATCTTTATGCATCACCCCATGTCTGACTCCAGTTTAACTGTACTTATATGGAATTCTGAGCCCGAGTCATGCTTGGGGTTAATACCAAGAAGGTTAACAGGGCATTAATCAAATTTCAAAAATAACCAGCCACTTCTATAATTACTTAAAATATTAATATTAAATAATTTCAGAGCACAACAGAAAAGAACATATTAAAAGTACAATGGCTGTTTTTTAGGATCAAAGTTGAACACTGTACTTATATTTACAAAAAAACTAGCATGGCATATTCCACGTCAACAGTGATAATAGTGGCACTGTAACTTTTTGAATAAAGTAGTTTAGGGCTGCACAATAATGAAGCACAAAGTCAGTCACAAAAATACAAAATACTTAGTGGATTAGATATACTGTATGAACAGAACTGAAATAATAAAAAGCAAGCCACATACAGACACTTATATCAGGATGTGTGTTGTCAAGTAAAGCAAATTAAATAAATAAATAAAATGACATGCTACAACCTTTTTGCTGTCTTTTTTTATTATTTAGGTGTTACCTTGGTTCAAAGCCCACAAACTGCAATGATGTAACAACACGTTAACAGTTCATTTAAACAGAAGACAGCAGAAAGAAACATTCTAAAATTTATAAAAACTTAATATTTTGGAGTTTATGCAACATTTTATGAACTGATCATTTCAGGAGAAAAACGTGAGTGCTTTTGCAGATCTAGTAAATCTCCCAGGAGCAGCAAACAGGATGGGATGGGGAGACAAACTCTGAGCTACTCACAACTAACTATGCAAACGCAGATAACATTACATGGGCAGGTCTGAAATCCTAACCCAGGCCATGTATATGCATGCCACTCTGAATTCTGCACCCCACCCTGTGGGCTCCATCTCCACCCCATCCCTCCTATCAATCATTCTCAAATAAACCTGGTAATCATTGATCACAATTCACAACGGACCTGAAAATGAGCGATAAGCAGGAAAAAAAAAACATAAGAAAGGAAGACTTGGTTGCAAAAAGAAATGCAACGTTAGTCATATAAAATTAATGTGGCTACAGATAGGATGATGCAGATCAAAAACAGGAACTTTGTTGACAGTGCTTTGCAACTGTTGCCACAACACAAGGAAAAACAACTAATTTGTTTTATCATTTAAATCAGTACCAAAAAATATCTGCATGCCAATCACAAAGCCAGATCTGAATGGCATCCAAAGCAAAAAACTATTTCAGACATGTTTGCCAGTGTTACACCATATCAGAGGAGTTCCAAACAGAGAGAAATTACTGATGCAATAACATTTAATCTCAAAAAAGACTTGGTTCCACTTAGCACAGTTAACAAAGACGGTTTATAAAGATGATCCAATCGCTTGACAAGCAGTATGTAATACCATCACACAAATATTTTTCTATTTAGCTGTATAAAAATTGCAAGGCACCCGTTTAATCAGAGATATCAGAAGTGGAATATTTTGCAACTACAACAGATTTGTGGTCCAGTCAGACAGCAGAGTCCTACATAAGTCTGACTGCCCCCTTTATTCATAAGGGCATCCAACTAAAAAATTGCCATTTGCAAACAGTGTTTTTCCCGCAGGATCTTACAAGCAAGAACATCACAACAGGTTTTTGAGAGGTATTGGTTGCTTGGGATGTAGAAGAAAGGAGTCTAATCTGTATAACAACAGACAACTTGGCGAACATGGTAAAAGTTGCATCCCTTAACAAGTCGACCAGGCTGCAGTGCTTTGGCCACAGACTGCACCTTGCAGTTGAAAATTTGCTATATTTACTAAGCTGTTTTGCTAAATAACTTATTCTAAAATTAAGTAAATTTAGTAAAATTGTTGTATCAGATTCATACTAGTATTGTTGTAACGTTTATATTTTTTTCTTATTATGCTTCTACTAATGCTAATTACACATATTGTCTTAGCCACATTGCAAAAAAAAATATACTTTTTCATAATGACACTGTCTTCTAGTTTATTGTTTAATAGAAAGTTAATTTTAATACAACTTCATTTTTTGTTAGTCCTCTCTTTTATTTAGCACATTCTGGAGCTATGCAGACTTGCATTTCAGTTCAGGTTCTACCTGTAAGTCTGTATGTGAAAATTTTTGAGCACTGAATTTTAAAATGTTAGTTTCATAAAAAAAAGTTTAAACACATATTAAATTGAAACTGGAGAGCACACCACTACGTAAAACTCATAAGACAGTGATATGGATTCCTTTTTTAAAAGATGTAAAGAATGGAGGCAGAACCTAGATAGTTTATCTTTAAATAATCTGTAGTTTCTTCAGTTGCAGAAACATAGTTATTCTATATGTATAAGCACTTTATTGTTTAAATGTAAATATATGAGGGGCATTCAATAATTTATCTACCTCAGTAGGAAAGAAAAGAGTTTTCAAAACATTTTTCTTTTATTTTTCATTATAGTCCCCTGATATCTCCACACACTTCATCCACTTTTCCTGCAATGACTTTAACCCTTTTGAAAAAAAAAACTTCTGTTTGACCTTCAAACCAGGACGTCACAGCAGTCTTGACATCTTCATCACTTGAAAACTGCTGTACACCGAAAGATTTCTTCAAAACTTGGAACAGGATATAATATGAGGGAAGTTTCTTTAACTCTTTGAGGGCTGAATATTTTTCCAAAAAATTATGCTTTCAAACAGAAATCAACATAAAACATCTGTTGCTGCATGCGGTGGCTGCCAGTTTTCAAGAATGAACGGCAGGCTTGCTGCCAGGCTATCTTCACGTGGCTGGGACAGCAGTAGCGGCAGTCACGGTTGCAGTGCATTACAATCTGGATTCTACCTTTTGTCATTATTAAGTGGCAGTCCTCCCTGGCAAACATTGTCAGTACCACGACTAGCTGGGGACCGATCAGCTGAAGCTGCATACTCACATTCGTTTTCGATCACTTGTATCAAAATCTGAGTCCGACAAGTCATAGTCCAGTTCAGAGATGATAGGCGAGACATTGTCCACAGAGCAATTTGCTTTTCGCATTCGCTTTAATCTCTCGCCAGATGTCAGTGCCATTTTTGCCATTGTGTGCGCCTTGCTACTCACGTGAGTGGAGGGAATCCCTGTAAAACCAATGAATATAAAACTTTCCTTCTTGCAACGAGAGTCTAACATAACGGTTAGTTTTGTCACAGTTTACAGTTGATTACCATCGTCAACTCCTTCTTTTGACAAAAGTCGACATCAGCCCTGAAAGAGTTAAACAAAGCTGAGCTGTAGCAAAGACTGATTCCTTTCCATTCCTTAGGAAGCTGTATTACACAACTACCTGCTAACACCTTCCATAGACAAAGAAAAATATCCACTTTTATGACGGAAATTACACAAGTTGAACTTTCCACAACTTACCAAGCTTGCCCACAAGTAGCTCTCCACCAGAGAGGATTTTCAGCTCAAGTAGCAACATTATCACTTTTCAACATTCTTGTCTTAAGCCAGCAGTGGTAGATAGACTGGTATTCTTGATAGAAACCTCTAAGCTAAGTAGTCTATTAAGAAAGAAACCAGATGCAGACAGTGTGGTGTAGTGGCTTAGACTCTAGACTTCAGACTCTGAGGTTGTGAGTTCTAATGAGCAAGTCGCTTGATCTACCTGTTCTCCAATTGGAAAACCAAAATAAATGTAACCAAATGTATCATAAATGTTGTAAGTCACATTGGATAAAGGCGTCAGCCAAATAAGTAAATGTAAAATATAGATGTTACACAATTGGTGACTAACACTAACGCTTTGTTTTACTTTGGCACTGCTGCTAAGACAAGTTTAAAAGTAGTTTTTATGAAAAAAGGGTTCTGTGTTGATGTTTGTTATTTATTACAAATTGATACTGTTATTTATTAGTTCAGTTTTACCTTTTAAAAGTTATTGTTATATAAATTATATTTAAGCTGTATTTTTGACTGGTGTATAGCTGTTATTGTATTTTTATAATTTTGTTTTAAATATGTTTACCATTTTGCTGTTTACCAAAAAATTTTGAAATAAAATGTTAAATGGCACATTACTCATGTTCATTCACTATGTGAAAATGAACCCTCCTTATTCCTTAGTGTCATGCTCGGTTTTAACCGAGGTACAGATATATTGCCTCCTATAATCTTATTTATCCTTTCTAAACAACATTCTGCTTTATTGATAGTAGTCTATTATTGATTGCAAATAATATACCTTAAAAGTTGCAAGAACACCTTGATCCATAGGCTGAAAGAGTGAAAATAAAACTTCTAACATTTGGATGGTGGTTTTGCAGAGCAGGTGGGTGTTTGGGTGTATTATCCAAAATTACCTTGTGGCTATAATGATGAGAAATCTAATCTTCAAAAAGTGAGGCAGTGATCCAAGCCTTTTTATTAGATTTCCATATGCCTGAGAGTTTTTTTTAGTGCTCTTGGATTTTCTGACCAATAAATGAGCACTGGTTTGAGTTTGCATTCTCCATTTGCATTACCACCAAGCATTAAAGTCAGGCAATCTTTTACCAGCATTAAATCTAGAGATTGATGATTCTTTTATTGCAAAATAGATCCCTGATGATATTTTTCTTTCCAAAATAATCTTGGCTTGTCACCATTGAAGATTTGAGAGGGCATATAATTTTCTTCTTCGATTATCTCTTCTAATCTTACTTGAAACGTTTTTGCTGCTTCGTTATCTGCGCTGGCTGCTTCACCGTGGCACTTAACATTATAGTGCTCAAACTATCCAGAAATGTTTCAAATGTGACCATTACTGACAACTGTCTACAGATCAACAATATCACTTTCCAACAACACAAACTCCAACAACATGAAAGTGATTTTCATATATTTTTGAGCTAGGAATTCAAAAATGAAAGCCATTTTTATCCATTATGTAACACTTTTTCACAAAACAAATATTTTATCTGTCAATTATAGTTTAACTGCTTTTACACTAAAACTAAATATTAATATTTCAATTATTTGACTGAATTTATTATTTTCTAATATTAAAATCTATGTTTAAAGCAAAAGTAAACTGCTATGAGTACTGTTCATACATGTGGTTCATACATGGAGACCTGAAGGTTTGGTGCATCTTACTGAATCAGCAGTTAGAGCATAAAAAATTCCTATGTTTTCCCTTGAGTTTTACAGCAGAGCCAAGAAGTTACATTGGATTCATAAGGAACAGCCTGACTGAAAAAACCTACCAGGAAAACATCATCATACTTAGTTTGATGGATCCAGATAAAGTGCCACTACCACCTCTTCTTAGTTTAATGAAGTAGTTTGTCAAGGCCCTGTCAAAACATGGTGCCTGTTTTATGTATTTGGGCTGAAGGTTTATGGTTTGTCTGAGGCTAAACTGAAAGAGGATATTTCTAACCTGATATTAGAAAACTGATTTCTAATGCAGAATTTGACGGTGCAAGGAACAGACATGGGTATCATTCAAAGAAGCAATTTCTAAATTTTTAAGTAACAATAAAGATCCAAATTATATATAAAAAAATTGTGAAAAATAATTAGATAATTTAAGAAACCGGGTTGTTACAGGAGTCTCAAATTTCACTTTTTTGATTTGCATTTGGAATTTGTCCCTGAAAATCTTGGAGCAGTGAGTGAAGAGCAGAGTTTCTATTAGGAAATCAAGATAAGGACAAAAGGTAACCGGGACACATTGATGATTCAAAGGGACACAACGGGAAAAAGTATACAAATATTGTACCATCAAATGAAGTTTTGGGAAAAAAAAAAAAGTAATAAGTGACAATAACTACAGACATTATGGTCAAGTCAATGAACATGTATTACTATATATCTTTACGGATATATTTAAAAATACGCTGACTAAATATCCTGAGGTTAAACTTATTTAAAACAAAACTATACACATGAGTAAATTGTGTAATTCATACATTTTATTTCAACTTATCAATTTTGTACTTAAATGTGAAATGATGGAAACATTCTTTTTAACTATTTAATTTGTTCATGAATGCTAAAAAATAACTATTTATAATTAAAATAACTAACAACTTTACTTTTGCAGACCTGCCAAAATGAATAACTAAACTCATTTTGGCCTTTTTCCAAAATCCGTTTTATGTAGTATTACAGCACATCTGAAACAACAGTTTAAAAGCCTAAGGTAACAGGACAGGAGTTACTGCATGTGCTGTCCAGCCACTGCAGATGGTTCAGAATGCAATGGGCCATCTTGTATTCAACCAGTTGAGACAGACACATGTCACTCCTCTTTTCACGTCACTACCTTGGCTCCCTGTAGCAGCACCAATTAAGTTCAAATCCCTGATGTTTGCCCTACAGAATAATCAATGGGTTAGCACCTGCATATATTGAAACACTGGTTAAATGATATGGTCCTCCTCGCCCACTCAGGCCTGCCAGTGAACAATGTCTGGTGATGCCACCTCTGTGTGGTACAAAGTCTCAATCGGGTCTTCTTCTGGTGTAGTCCATAGTTGGTGGAACAAGGTGTCCACCTCCATCTGAATTGCTGACTCCCTCAAGGTATTTAAGAAGCAATTGAAAACCCATCTATTCTGTGAACATCTGTCTAACTGGTTGGGAAAAAAAAAACTTATGATCTTTCATATTGTTGGTCGATTTACTGTTGCATTAAGTTTGTTTTATAAATTGTTAAATCTATGATTGTAAATTTTTTACATTTTACATCTTTTCACTTGTGGCAATTAAATTTTGTTATCTGCCCCACAGCAATTGCTGAACAAACAGAGTCTAGCCTAATGCTACTCCATTATGTTTACTTCTTTGAATACAAGTCACTTTGGATATAAGCATCTGCCAAGCAAATAAATGTACAGTGATCCGTCGCTATATCACGCTTCGACTTTCGCGATTTTTTCTCATACACGCTTACGTCACTATGCATGCGCTTTCTAAGAACTTTTATCTAAGCCCCACGATGGCTCCTAAACGTGCTGCTTTTTCTAAACCTTCTGACAATAAAACTAAGCACTGGAGGAAGATGCTTACTATCCTGGAGAAGGTGAAACTCTTGGATATGATCAAAGATGGCAATACCCTACAAAGCCTCCTCACACATATGAAAAGACAGCGCCAGCAACTGCCTATCAAGATGTTCTTCAGCCGTGCATCCAGACACCCACTGCCTACTCCTTCAGCAGAAGGAGACAACGACGCACCTGCTGAAGATACTGCACCACCTGAAGACTCTCCTACTGAGGTTGTGCCTTCATAGGTTAGTGGTTGTGTGTAATTAAATGTACAGTACAATAATCTACTATATAAAAGCGTTAAGGATTGTCCTTCCATCCCGTGAGTGCAAAGCGTACCGGTATTCCGCTTATCACAGACTTACTACTTGCGGCACGTTCCAGACTCTACTGTGATAAATGAATTTCCACGAAATAGGATTCTTTATTTATAAATCTAACATTTTTGCAGTTAGAGCATAGAAAACCTGTTTACGACCTTCTAAATACGTTTTTTAACATTATTAGAGCCCTCTAGACATGAAATAACACCATTTAGTCAAAAGTTTAAACTGTGCTCCATGACAAGACAGAGATGACAGTTCTTTCTCACAATTAAAAGAATGCAAACATATCTTTCTCTTCAAAGGAGTGTGCATCAGGAGCAGAGAATGTCAGAGAGAGAGAGAGAGAGAGAGAGCGAGAAAAGCAAACAATCAAAAATCAATAGGGCTGTTGGGCTTTTAAGTATGTGAAGCACCAAAGCGGCCGCAAGGAAGGGCGCAATGTGAAGGTAGTCTTTCAGCATTTTTTAGAGGAGCATCTGTATCGTCTAGGCAAACAGTCTCTGTGCAAACAGCCCCCCTGCTCACACCCCCTCCGTCAGGAGCAGAGAATGTCAGAGAGAGTGAGAGAGACAGAGAAAAGCAAACAATCAAAAATTATTACGTGCTGTTAGAGCTTTTAAGTGTGCGAAGCACTGCGTGGGAAGCATATCGTATATCATTGAGGAGTTTTATTTAATACATAATATGTGCTCTGATTGGGTAGTTTCTCAGCCATCCGTCAATAGCGTCCCTTGTATGACATCAACTGGGCAAACAAACTAAGGAATCATGTACCATAAATTAAAAGACCCATTGTCCGCAGAAATCTGCGAACCAGCGAAACATCTGTGATATATATTTAAATATGCTTACATTTAAAATCCACGATGGAGTGAAGCTGCGAAAGTCTGAGCGCGATATAGCAAGGGGTTACTATATATTCTTCCATCACATGGAAGCTTATTTTTGTATTTTGCAAAGATATTGCTTGCTGCCACCAGAGTGATAAAGCATGCATGTGTTTCATGAGTGAGAATATTGAGCAAGTGTGTAGTACTCAAACAAGTGATAAGAACTAAACAGACATTATAGGCATCCATTCACATACCTAAATCGGTTATCCAGGGCAAGTTTGAGGGGCAGCATGCATAAGTAAGGCAGAAACGATCCCTATACAGAATGTCAGTTACTAGTATTTTGAAGACACACTGGCCACTTTAGCAACGTCAACCCATCTACTCATCTGTGCATGTTTAGACTATGAGAGGAAACCAGAGAACCCAGGGAGAACAGACAAACACCACGCAGATGTACACCCCAGACTTCTTCATTATGAGACAGCAGCGCTATCACTGCACTACATTGTTACCCAATATTATTATTATTAATTGCTGTTCTCAATATTATCCATCAATTAATCCATTCATAAATTTATCTCTGATATTGGCACAATAATAAGAATCATAATAATCCATCCATCATCCTAATCCACTTATCCTGGTTGGGGTTGCAGGGCAGCTGGAGTCTATCCCAGCAGTTGTAGAGAATAAGACATGGCAACACCAGCACAGGGTGTCAGTCCATCACGGGGCAAACACATAACACATATACGCACACACAGGGCAGCAATGCCAGTTCGCCAAGTTTAATTAAGTTGAAGTTCACTAGGTTCAGGACAAATGTTTTAACGTGAACAGAGTGGTAACATAGATCTGTCACTCCTACCTCAAAGCACCAGGTTCTACCCGGAATTTGCATGTTCTCCCCATATATTTACAGATTGACTGGTATCAGTGTCAGTTAATTTACTCATTCAAAACCATTTTGCTCAGTTCTTGGATTACAATATCCTCAGCAAGAGGAACTCATAATGCAATTAAAAACCCTCAATGGCCACTGCAAGCAGACAAATAACCAAGAAATGTATCTTTATTTTGAGAAAGCAGGACCAAGAATGTATTATTTTCAGTTTACTTTTCTTGTCACAAGCATGCCTCAAAAATCTTAAATTAAAAAGAAATTGTTACTTCTAAGAGGGCATATTTGGTAAGTTTAGGGCTTTTCTTTTATAAAAGGACCCTGGTACCCACTGGCTCCATTAAAAAATCCAAGAGCAGCCTAGTTACTTTTTAAAATAATACTTTTTAATATAAGCCATGACTGTGAATAAACAATACTAACTTGAAAAACACATAATTTATCTTTTATTAGTGATAGAGTAACTGCAACACTTTTCTTAATCTAGAGACTACAGAATTAAAAAGCAGTTCTTAATTTTTCTAGTAAAAAGTCAATAAAATTATACAGTTTAAACACTAACATTTTCTGTCCGTTTTCTGTTTTGAAATAATTCTCAAAAATTAGCTAAGCAGAGTTTGCACATACAGTACCACGCCATTTTAAAAATGCCAATCAGTCTAACAAGCAAGTCTTTGGGAGAATAACCTGAATTTATTGTGAAAAACTAACAAAGTAAAAGGCAGAATATATGAAATTTGCACAGACATTGGCAGGCTGAGATTTTAATCAGCCCTTGGAGCTTTAAGGAATCAGGGGAGTTACCCATTTGTGTAAATGGCATCTGCTAAAATGAACAGCTGTTTCTGGGAAGCAGGCTTCGCTCATTCAATTTCTGAAGGAAACCGTTGCAATTTAGGGTCACACTGGAGAGGGGTTGGCCAGAGTCACAAGTTACAAACCAGTTCTAGAGGTGAAATTCATAAACTTACACTCCTACTACTGGAGTTGTCAATTGACCTAACATATAGGTCTATGGCAGGAGTGCCCACACCTTTTCTGATTGCAAGCTACTTTTAAAATGACCGGGTCGAAATGATCTACCTACATTAAAAATGCTACATATATATATATATATATATATATATATATATATATATATATATATATATACGGAGTATAATTTTATACATAAAATATATATGTTGTTGTACCTTGCATAACTGAATAACCTTTATGGCACAATAACAATTCAATACATTTATGGTCACTACAGTATTTGGATTTAATAATCTTCATGTGGGAAAAGGCTGATTCGCATAAATAAGTAGAGCCGAATAATGCAGTCAAGGAGCTTTTGAATTCAGCCGAGTGAAAAATGCCGGCTGTCCGATTAACTGTGATTTTAGTTCCCTCTCCTTTCTCTTACTCAGATCACTTTTCGGAAGGAAGTCAGATTCGTAGTTTTTATTAACAGTTCTAAAGTGCCTTTCCACATTTTCCTTCTTTGGAACAGCAATGATAGATTGACAGATCAGACAAAGCACTTCGATTGTGACATTGTGAGAAAAAAAAAATCATCTTCCAATTCCATATCCAGCCCATACCCTTCCCAAACATTTTTTTTTTTATAAATTTAGTCGATATAAATTGGAAGGCTAACTACATCACAACCGGAGTTTTGCAGTACCTCACGCATTTGATCGTGCGTGCGGGATGACCAGTGTCTTAGAAGAAAAGAGATCTCAGACTGGCCGCCCTGTATGTCAATCAAGTGACAAATGCCATAGGGAGGATATATAGACTAATGTTTAAAAAAATTTTTTTGGAATGCAACGTGATCTACCTGCACTACCTTTGTGATCTACTGGTCGATCGCAATCAACGCATTGGGCATCCCTGGTCTATGCGATAAAGAATAAAAGCCGATATAGAATATACAGAACATATGCAGACAGTACCTGGGCCAACATTTGAACAATAAACTCCCAAACTGTGAAGCAGCAGATCAAACTACTGCATACCCTTAACTCCTTGAATTGACAACTTTAAAATATACTGTTTTTCAGGTTCTAAGCAAACACCTCAGTGCTCAGTTTTATTCTGCTTTACTTATAATACAGTACCTCAGCCACCTCCCTTTATATACTGTATATGGGAAGAAACTAATGTTAGTTTCAAATATTGCTGTGACACTGAAAACAGAATGTACTCACTTAAAAAGATAAAAGCACTTACCTTTTTTGGACTTGGCTCCTATCTTCAGTTTAGAAGGCCAAGCTATCTGAGTGTCAGTTTCATCCATGACCTGCATAAAACATGATTTAGAAATAATTTACAAAAAAGGCTGAATGACCTCTATGAAGGTGGCAACAAAACCAATACAAAGAAAAGATCTCCATGAGGAAAGATGGTTTCCCGGTTTATCTAATTGTTCTATAAACTTACAAATGAAACCCACCCAATAAACTTCAATCCCTTTGTTTTCTGAAACTTCAGAGCATCATGATCTGAAACAGTGCTTTTTTATAATAAACTATTTAAATAGATCTTATCTTGCGCCTGCAAAAAGACACATAAGCACAAAATGATATTTCTTATTTTTTCTTTTATATACATATGGACAAAGTTAGAATGTTAATGACTGATGATATACCTAGAGGAACTCAGGAAACTGAGACCCCACATATATGGCCATGTGGCCATGAAATGCAATGGTCTTATTTACAGACATACTTTAGAATAATCCTATTTTTAAAAACTGTATACTTTAATAAACTAATTATGCTTATTAAATTATGGGCCCTTTTATTACTGAAATATTACATGCATTTATTCACTTTTTATTCAGTGCTACTACTTTCTTAATACGTAAACACCATTGACACAGACAAAGCAAACGAGAATTTGCTAACACTTATTGCTCATGGTAAAATAAAGTTGAAAATATATTACTTTGACAACATGACTAAAAAGGTCCGACAGGTTTGTAACATAAGATATGTGACAGAAAAAAAAAAAACTATACCAAAAGCAATGTGATTTGGCATTGTAAAAAAACACCAAAAATGTGAGTGAAATAAGTGCCTTAGGAAGCAGATATTAATACAAAAAAGATATATAGAATTAAACAGAAAGCAAAAAACATTCCTTATGCAGATGTAAAGCATATGGTGCTGAAATGATAATTTCACCTTTATGTAATTTCTTCATTTAACTCCTCCTCTCCCTACACTCACCATTTAATTGAGAATCCTGTGATTCAGTGTTACAGGGAAGTAAAACCTGAGTGGTCAATAGTTATTCCAAAAAAACCTGAGACTTTCACAACATGCTTAAATATAATTTAGGTTTTTGTCTTCTTCTTCTTTATAATACTGCACCAGGACAAAGGTCTAGATAACCAAGTTAACTACGCAAGTTGCCTAAAAAACAAATTTGCATTTTGGAATATCTCACCTTTAAAAATGTTCAGAGAAAACAAAAAGAATAAAAGTAAGCCCATATGCTGGTAAATCCGGAGGGAATAAATACAAGTTCTAAGAACTAAAAGAACAGTAGTTGGAAAAACCTGACTCAAGGTGTCTCTTCACTAATATTAAAAATAAATATGCAGGTTAAAAAACATTCACAATGAAATACAAATAATTCTTTTTTTTTACCCATTATGCATTTCTCTCATAGCAAAATAAACTCAGTGTAATAAATTAAAAGTTTAATAAGAAATGTTATATTACAGTTACATCTAGATGCCAGGAAACAAGACAGAAATATTAAAATAGTAATTTAAGTATCTGAAAAGATTTTGAGCACACATTTAAGAACAAAGAAAAAAAATCAAAATTTTAGAAAACAGAGCATGGGACATTGTGATGGATTTTGTTGGCTTTCACATGACAGAACTTTAAAATGTTTAGCTTGGAAACTAAACTATAAAACTTGCTTAAAAGCATGAGTATCATATTTATTATTTCTCTTAGACTTTTGGCTTTGAATGCTGCCTTCCTTGAAAACCTCCTTAAGAAAGGTCAACCTCAAATATTTTTTCAGCTAAAAATTGGCAAAACGTTTTTGCCATAGTTTTAAAAAGTAGCAAGAAGTGGAGTGTTAAATTAAGTCATAAAAGGTTTAATAACACTGAAAAATGCCACTGAATATTAAGTGGTACAGGTATGGTAGATAATACAGTCATTTAATTTTTGAATAGAACAATCTTTACCACACAGGGGGATTATTTGGCTCAACCTGTTTATTTCAGAGAACTCCTACCTATGGAGCCTATAATGCAAATTAAAAATATAATAAAAAGAAGCCATCAACCTTGAACTGAGGTTCATATGGTTAAAGAAGACATGAATAATAGAATCCTTTAATTTTAAACTTGGTACTGTTGAAAATCCTTTCATGCAAGAAGATATGCTTGGCAAACAGCTTCTCAATCAGAAAAATAAACGAGAATCACCTTAAGTATCAGACATAGGATGGTGCATTCTAATTCAAATGGTGACTTTGTAAACCATGTAGACTAGTCTGATTTCACTCCAAGAAGCTGTGATGCTGTCGTATTACCCGAGTATGCATATGGCAAAGGATGGGATTCAGATGCCAATGAGATTACAGGCATTTGTATAAAAGATTTGTATTGAATAAATCTTAGCATACTGGAATTAATAACTTTGTTTTACTGGGTGAAAAGCAACCTGAGCTTGTAGGAGATTCTGAACAGTCGGGCAATGGTCGAGACTGCTTTTCTTTGTAGAGGCCATGTTGTAACTCAAAAATTTAATTTGGAGAAGGTAAAAAGAACCTTAACATAGAATAAGAATATTACATTACGGAAACATTGTAAAATACAGCTCTAACAAGGTGCCACCTCTCTGTCACCACAAAAAACTTTAGCTACAGCTATTCTGCATCAGTAGGTAAATAAAATGTTGGAAAACATCATTTTTAAATCATATTTCTTTTGTAGGTTACATAGTCTGAATTTTATTTTGGCAAGGAAGAAGGTTTTCTTCTTGTGTAACAACAAATGGTGGTTTATAAGCTGGGGAGGGAGTACGGACAAGGTCACCAAAGACTACTCGACTTATCTAACCATGTGCACATACCAAATGTATCCATATGTTTTTTTCTATGTAAATTCTACTTAAATGGTATACTATATAGGCCTGCAAAATTAATATTAACAAAATCCAAACAGTGTCAAATAATTTAGTAAAAACCAAGATTTAAAATATTTTCAATTGATCTCTAAAGCACATTTTTAAATACTTTTCTCTACTTTTACTGATTTTATAAATCAAATTACACTGAATGACTTCCTATCAACTTATGTGCTATGATGAGGCAGGGGTATGCAAGAAGCTTGCATGCACAGTACACTTCTAGGTCTCTGCTTCTGCCACTAAAGCAAATTAAGCAATGTCTACAGTGCAACTTCCTTAAACATGTTCAAAGTTCTAGTGTGAGTCTGCAAATAAGAGACATGTAATTTCTGTATGTGATGAAAAGATATTAGTTTGTGTCTGTAGGCCAAAAATACTTCAAAGGAGTCCATAGTTTGCTACATTAAAAAAAATAAGAAACTAAAAACTGGATAGCTATTACAACGCTCAATCCATTCAATCAGAATTGCTTAAAATACATGCAAATACAAAATGTCTTAATCTCACACACTGACCAAGCTAGAGATTTGAACATTCATGCCTATGTTTTAGTCTTATTTCATAGAGCATCTTTTGTGTGTGCAGGGGGTGGGGAGTGAAGTTCAGCCCAATATTCATGGATTTCACTTTTTCAGCATTAGGACAACTACAGTATTTCTAAAAGAGAAGGGGCCTGTTCCTTTGTGACAGGTTACATTTGAACAGAAGTGGCACCAATATATTAGAATATTTAAATTATTTAAGTATTTTCTTACAGCCCAAACTAAATCATAATAAAGTGAGCATTATCCCAAAAGTGAAAAAGTACAGAAGTCAAGTTTAAAAACTATGATGTGTAATATACTGACAGATTCACATTAGTAAACAAGAACTGTGAGGGAAGAACATGATCATGGTGGTTACTGTGACAGTTTACAATATAATCAGTTAGTTGGAGGTCTTACTTTGATGTTTATTTTTTGATGGCAAAGGTAGGATTCTGCATGGAAAGCTGTACAATTGAAAGTTCCTTATATTATGTATTTATGATATCACAATAGTTTCTTTAAAATATAGCTGGGTACTTACTTGAAGGCTATACCACTGTTTTAAATTTGTTACTGTTATTATCTATATATATATATATATATATATATATATATATATATATATATATATATATATATATATATATATATATATATATATATATATATATATATATATATATATATAATTCACTAAGGCAAGACACCCATGGAAAGCCGATTCACTAAGCCGCCAACAAGAAAGACACCTATGGCGCACGCAGGAAGGAGCCACACCCACCAATTCCAAGACCATTGGATACGACGACAACTAAACAAAACGGCCTGATTATGCAGCATATGGTACGCCGCGGGTTGGCTAGTTGTATATACTGTATTACAGGCCAAATGCTTAAATTTGTTCACTTGAGCAATGGAGATGCTTTTAGCAATATGTACTACTGTTAAGCTACTTGAAGGCTAAGTGCCATTGTTTGAATTTTTATTTTTCATATAGTTTTATAGTTTGTTTTTTTTTTTTAAATAAATGAGTGCACTTTGAAAGTGATTTCTGTTTTTGCCATGGTATCAATGAGATATCAAGAATCAAGAAATTGAAACGGTATTGGTACTGACTACAAAAATTCTGATATTGTAGCAACCCTATTGTACATGATAACTTTCAAGTTTAAGATGATGTTCAAAGCAGCTAGCTGCATTTCTAAGTCACATTATTTACTGTATGTGATGCACTGCTGTTTTTCATTTTAATTTTCTACATTTTCACTTTTTTCTAATGGCTCATCTGACAGTTCAGAATCTAACTCAAACAAAACAAAAAAATATCTTTTAGATTTTCTTCAATGAGAGGGATACCCATGCTGTATGTGCTTAAAATCAGTATCTCATGTTATTTGCAGCCACCTAGTGGACAGAGTTAAATAATGCATTCTAGGTGACGTTTCTTGAAAGTCTAGCCTTTTCCCTCTTGATGTTGACAACACCTGCCTTGAAAGAGTGATTAACAGTAGATTACTGATTTTCCTTTTATTACTATACTATTATTATTATAAACGTTAAAAAAATTATATTATTTTTAGTGTCAGCAATGCTCAATCAGCTACCTTAACACACTATTTCACAAGCAGTTTGCATATTACATTTTTCCTATAATTTTAAAGGTCTTGATTTAGTTCTGTTTGTTAATCCTGCAAGAAAGATAATTATAATGCAGCATTTAG
>NC_053154.1:247530039-247552539 GCF_016835505.1 Polypterus senegalus
ATGTTACGTTATTTTTAAAATGTTCCCTTTTCTTTTCTAGCTTTTTAACACACTACTTCTCCTGCGATCGCGGGTATATATATATGTATATATATATAACCCGATCTACATACTCGAATAATGGATACTTTATTAGCCATCAATGATTGTTTTGGTAAAGCCATACTCAGTGTATTCATTAGATGAGCGGTAAAAAGTAAGGCGAGGGAGGATGACTTATTGAGGCATGCAGGCTGTAGTGTGCGTCAACTCTATCTGAATTGCGCGATCACATTTGAAAAAATATATCTTTTCAAGTTCTATTTAGTCCATATGTGTCAAACTCAAGGGCGCGGGCCACATCCGCCAGCGTGTAATTATATCCGCCCCGAGATCATTTTATATACTGTATTATTGTTATTAAAGCCGGGTATATGAAGCGCTGGTAACACAATAAACTACAGATCCCATAATGCAGCGCTTCAGCTGCCTTGCCGAACACTTACGCGTTAATCAAGTCTACCTTATGATGCTGCAAGTTATTGCGAAGCTAGCTCACACGATGCTGAAGAGAAAAGTTGATTCTGAAAATAGAGCCTTTAAAAACCGATGGGAGGCTGAGTATATGTTTACTGAACCCGTGTGTCTCATTTGTGGAGCTAATGTGGCTGTAATTACAGAATTTAATCTAAGGCGGCACTATAAAACAAAACATCAGGGTAACCTGAAAGACCTGAATGCAATGCAGAAGATACAGAAAGCAGAAGAATTAAATAAGAATCTGACACTTCAGCGGACGTTTTACCCGTGCACAATCACAAAGTGATTTCAATTGAAGCTGCTTTTATGGGAGACACAACCACTTGCCCCACTTTCCCTGTTGCCAAGTAATGTTAAACCAAGTCGTCACTACGGTGTTCCCAAATCGCACTTTGCTGATAAACTGGCGCACTGAGTTTGCACGGCGCTTTGGTGACTTCGAAGAACAAAAAAAGTCCGTCTACATGCGGCTCGAACCTTGTGCATGTTTGGTAGCACATATCTGTGTGAGAAGCTCTTCTCAGTGATAAAGACTAACAAAACAGCACACAGGAGTCGCCTCACTGATGAGCACCTGCAATCCATCCTGAGAATCTCCACAACACAGAACCTCACACCAAACAGAAGCGAACCTGTTGCCAAAAAAGATGCCAGGCGTCCAGCTCTAAAATGACATATGAGCAAAGACAACTGAATGATTTGATTTGTTATTGCTGAAAGGAACACATTTTATTTATATTTCCAGGTTTTGTTATGCAGCATGTTCATATTTGAATTTGTATAATTTTGACAGGATATATTTTTATGGAGAGCAAAATCTTTTGGGATATTTAAAATCTAAGTTTATTTTTATATATAAAATTACATAAGAGTAAAGAAATTTGAATGTTTGTTCTTTTAATGTTTACTTTATTTCTAACTTGTATAATTTAGACAGGATATATTTTTATGGAGAGCAAAATATTATAAGTTGTTTAAGGTTTGAGTTGATTTATTCAGGAATAATATTCCTGTCTGTTTTACCATTCCTACCAAAGATATTTCTGTCGACTAAATAAAAATTCCTTCTATTTAAAATTTAAATAGAACTTGAACAAATACGATAGTTCATAATATCCCGCAGACTTGCGTAAGAGCGGGTGTCATCCGTTTTAACAAACAGCGTATTGCACTGATCTGAAATAGCTGTGTGTGTATATATGTAGATATGTATGTATATGTATATATATGTTTATATATGTGTGTGTGTATGTATATATATATATATATATATATATATGTATGTATATATGTGTGTGTGTATATATATGTGTATATGTATAGATATGTATATATATATGTTTGTGTGTGTGTATAAATATATATATATATATATATATATATATATATATATATATATATATATATATGACAACAACACTCATCACTCACAACAGTGACAAAACAATTACATTGACAATCATGTTACGTTATTTTCAAAATGTTTCCTTTTCTTTTCATTGCTTCTTAACACACTACTTCTCAGCTGCGAGGGTGGTTTTGTTGGTATATATATATATATATATATATATATATATACACACACACATACATTCTTTGGGGTGCGCCTGGCATCTTTTTTTGGCAACAAGTTTGTTTATGTTTGGTGTGAGGTTCTGTGTTGTGGAGATTCTCAGGATGGACTGCAGGTGCTTATCAGTGAGGCGACTCCTGTGTGCTGTTTTGTTAGTCTTCATGACTGAGAAGAGCTTCTCACACAGATATGAGGGGCGGTTTGCACAGAGGCTGTTTGCTTAGAAGATACTAACGCTCCTCTAAAAAATGCTGTGGCAAACTTAAAAGCACACGTATTGATTTTTTGATTGTTTGCGTTTCTTTGCGAGTGCTCTCTCTCTCTCTCTTTGAAATTCTCTGCTCCTGAAGAAAAGAAGATCTATTTGCATTCTTTTAATTGTGAGAAAGAACTGTCATCTCTGTCTTGTCATGGAGCACAGTTTAAACTTTTGACTAAAGGGTGTTATTTCATGTCTAGAGGGCTCTAATAATGTTAACAGTGTGAGAGAGTTTATAAGGGCTTAAAATATATAAAAATAACTACAAACATATGGTTTCTACTTCGCGGATTTTCATCTATCGCGGGGGGTTCTGGAACGCAACCCCCGCGATCGAGGAAGGATTACTGTATGTATATATATATATATATATATATATATATATATATATATATATATATATATATATATATATATATATATATATATATATATATATGCCAGCAACACTCATCACAATAACAAAACAATTACATTGCCAATCATGTTACGTTATTATTAAAATGTTTCCTTTTCTTTTTCATTACTTCTTTAACACACTACTTCTCTGCTGCGAAGCTCAGGTATTTTGCTAGTTTTATATAAAAGACAATTGGGTGATGATGTTATGTATTCTGTAATTCAGTACCAGAAGAAAGTATTACTGGGGAAAAAACAATATTAATGACTATGTGCAATGGATTTGAGCAATTAAAAGCTATTTCACTGGTGTCGTACAGTATGTGAATTAATAAGAAGTCTGAAGCATCCAAGATGCATTTTCAGGTGTTGTATTTATTTAAATTTATCCTGAATCTTTTACGAAAAACAATAAATTATGTAATTCTTCAAAAAATAAAAAAAGTATTAATATAAAAAAACACTTAAATACTACATAAATTTAACACTTTGAATACTTTTGAATTTGAATAATTTGAACTTAATTTATATTACGAATATTCTAACCTTATTTTTTTGGTTAATTTAGCAGCCCTATTGTGTGTGTGCTAAAAGAATATAAAGCAAAAATTAAGACAGAGGTTAAAAACAGCTCAAGTATTCTTTGTAGGCGACACACAAGCAGTTTTATTACAAAGAAAATAATGAGGATACTTTTCAAAAGCAAATATGAGAATACAATTTCATTTATTTTGGCTTATTAAATAAAACTTATGATTTTCATTTAAGAAAGAATATGCATGTATAACTTTCAACAATACTGCATTAAAATTAACAACTCTTTAAATGCTGCTTGAAGTTTACACTTTTTGTCACATGTACATACTGTAATTAAATTCTTAACTTGAATGTCTCCTCAGAATAGTAAGAGAAATACAGTACCACAAAAATCTCACCTCTCCTCATTATTCGTTGGTTAAGAGTTCTATCTTCAATTCAAAAAATCTTTATGAGGTGTGCTGATAATTCCAGAAGTATTTCCTTAATGGCTTTTTAGGAAAAAAAGCAGAGGTTTGGCACATTTTGAGCATACGACTGGCTAACTGACGTGGATTATACAACAGGCGTAAAGTGAGATTTGTTTCTCTTTTTCCGTTGGACATTTTTCAAATAGTTTGTCATTGCACAGTACTGATTGCTTTTGGCTTCTATTAGGTCAAACATTTTTCTCTCCATTCTGCATGAAAACTTTTTTTTTTTCTCTCAGCCACCACTACAAAGTACATGGGGTTAGTACCATACTAAAACATATTTTGAGTGGGGTATTTCTTTAAACTGGCTCTGGATGGGAGCTGTACCAAAAGCTCTAGTCTGTATATAAAAATGCTTAGTGTCTGAAGTCTTAAAAATAATTCTCTCTCTTATGGAATAGCAGTGTCCAGAATGTAAACATTGTAACTTAAAGTAGAGAAAAAAAAAAAAAAAACAAAACTACTAAATAATAAGGTGTAAGCTGGATTTCAGATAAATGAAAATAAATAATTCATCGTCCAAATTCTTAAATGTTTTCCTCAGATCTCCTTTAAAACATATCAAAGGACAGACATCCAAGGGCCAATAAAGTAGCTTTTTATTAAACTTTACAGATTGCAGGATAAAAGAAACAGACAATACACAAATACAATATTTTCATTAACAACACACACACACACACACAGACTATGCTTTTGTTTTTGAAGAATTCATTTTCCCTTGGACTGAAACACACTATCTTTTACACTTCTGCACTTGGAGCGTATTGAATTACAAATACACATAAACCCTAATTACTGGCAAGTACATATGCATTGAGAATGCTAGGATTAATTTCCTTCTAAACAGGGTTTAGACAATTCCCTTACCATTTCAAATTCTTTGTTAATAATTAAGCACAGTGTTCATTTTTATCTTGGTAAAAATGATTTAATATTCAAACACAAAACACCCAGACATAAATACTAAAGCCAATTTACAAAGTTTAAAGCCAGCAAAGTCTGAGGTGAGATCTGATTTCATTGTTATTTTTTGTTTAGTCTCCCAAAAGGGCTTGTCTACTTTTGGTTTACTACATTTGCCACAAAAATTCTCAAAAGCAGGAAATTATTTTCCTGCCTTTGCTTTTAAGTTGTAAAGCAAAAAGACAAAAGTACAAAGAGCAAGTTAAAATTGTACACATGAATTAATCTTACAACACAGTGCTCATTTAACCAATAAGATTTATTTTCCAAAAGCACAAATTAAGCAAATCACTGATATTATCTGATTCTTTCCCTAAATTTTGTGTAAGCATTATAGACTCGGCCAGCAATTAATTATTCACTGGGCATAAACTAATAAAACTGCTGTCTTACAAAAATCAGAGTAAGACTAATACATTAAAGATTAAGATACAACAGAGGGTTTTGTGCCAGAGGCGCACAGATTCATTGAAACAATTGATTAGTACTTTAAACATTGCTAACAACAAAAATAAACTAAATCATTAGCAGGAATGTATAGGTAGTATAATTATCAAATAATGCTTTCTAAATCACTTCATTCATCTGAAATATAAATGATATAATACAAAAGGTTGGTATATACATTAAAAGATTCAAATGTTATTTCAAGTAACATTTTGGGAATGGTGGATTGTTAAAGTGAAATAATATGCAGTACACTAACAATAATTGTGATTACTGGGTGCTACATTTAAATGAGCTGACTAAGTAAGACTACAAACCTGAAATTTATTTTTAGGTGGTCATTTTTAAAAGGAGTGTCCTAACCAAGTTATCTGGTATGTTTCCAAAAATGAGAATACAAGACATTCCAAAAAATATTTACGGTTACACAATACCGACTGGGTACTACTGAATGCCTATAAAAACAGGAGCATGCCTTTGAAAACAAGTACTTGGAATGGAGGTAAGAGATGTCTTAATGTATTTTCTGAAAGCATCATGTGCAGAGTAACAAAAAAAAATCATGACCATTATTTAAGGCCGCATCCATATTCTCATTGTGCTCTACTACATGCATCCTTTAAAACTAAATAATATTCTACATATGGACTACTTTCATGCTCCATTGTACACATTTCAAGGAATCCAGAACCAAAATCAACAAAGCAAGCCAACGAAATTAGGAACCTTCCACTACATTTAACTTTGGTGATAGTGTTCTTTTCTTTGATGGCTGCTCATTTGGGTACGCACTGATAGTGAAATATATCATTAACCTTTTGGGATGCCAGTATTTGAATGCTAAAATAACTACTTAGGTATTCTATATGCATAATCCATCATGAGTCATAGTTATCAGCCTGTTCAAACCATACAGAAAAAAAGATGTAAAAGGAAGACTTGAAGAGAATTTCCATGCACACTCTAACCATAATGAAGCAACTGATAACGTATCAGTAACAACAAGAAAAATAGATGATAGTTGCAATTATGAAGATGCAATTGCTACTTTTTTCAATAAAATCCACAGCTCGGGTATAGTTTTAGTAGTTTCCATAACCTCAATATTCTCTAAAGGGGTAATTTTAATTGTTGTAAGCAGATTGAAAAGCAGAACCTCTACCTTTCCCATTATCCAATAAGCATGTGGATATGCATGAAGAAAATTAACATTACTGGTAGCTGACCACCACTTCACCAATGTTTTATATGTTATGAGTGAGAAGTACACTTACTTAAATTCATGTTGACTTTCAATAAAACTTGGTGGTTTATGGTACGTTTAACCTTCTTAGAATTAGACTGGAGCGTCACTTAGACTGTAAAAACAGTGCTAAAAGAGTTAGTCACTCGGGCAATGGTATAAACACGTCTCGCCTAAGGCCTGAGGTTTACTTGGGCTGTTAAAGTGCATACAGCATTAGTGCGGAGTGTTACTCTGGCAACAGTGTAGGCATGTCTTGCGTAAGCATCAGACCCAAGCGTTACCTGGGCAACAGTGTAGACTCACTTCTCCTGTCCTAATAATGGAGTCTTGTGAGAAACGCTTTTCATCAGCAGTGATGACAAAGTGAATCTGTGTCCAGGATGTGAAAGTGAAACTGTCAAACTGAAAGTGATTCTAGGAATCCAAAACTAATGCCCGCATTGCTTGCACATTTGCATTTTGCTGTTCACATTATTATTATTCATCCTTACTATTATTTGTATCAGTTATACTTTCTCCACTTCTTACTTTGTACCTTTAGTGTTTTGCACGTTTTACAGTAGAAACATGGAATTTAATAAAAATGTTTTTTTGAGAGAA
Source organism: Polypterus senegalus (assembly GCF_016835505.1). NCBI lineage: Eukaryota > Metazoa > Chordata > Cladistia > Polypteriformes > Polypteridae > Polypterus > Polypterus senegalus. Next base: position 247,537,059 of record NC_053154.1, read on the forward strand.
ACATGTAATGCAAAGGAGGCTACTGTTTCACATTTTTTGCAAAATGTAATATTTCTATACATTTTTTCTCAAACAGATGAAATGTAAGTGGAGATTTAATTTAATGAGTGGCATAATTATTTTTCAAATTAGGAGACACTTAATACCTAAAGACCGAAAGTCATAGTTTGTTTAAATAAGTTTTTGCAATGTTCACTCGCCACCTTTTGTTTCCTCTTTCAGCAGTGGGGTCCTCCTAGTCCACGTAATATAAAACAAGTCTTGGTCTAGTGGTCAATGGAGCCAGGCTGAAACAATTTTCCAAATCTCTGCAGGTCAGCTTTTAGTTACGCGTGTTTCTTTTTCCCCAAAACGTTCTTAACCAACCAACCACCCACCCACCACTGATATCTGTATTTAATTTCACATTTACAAATATTACTTAAAACAGAGGCTCTTAACCTTTTTCATCTGGAACCATTTATGTTTGTACATAAAAAAGCAGTGATTTTAATACACTTTCTTTTATTCACTCCTAAATGCCATACTTTAACAAATAATACCAAATACATCTTTTACATTTAAAAAGTGTATAAAAGGAGAAAATATATGCTACAATTTACAGAAACAGTACCAGAATTGTGCTCCCTTTAATTAAATATAGGAAAACAAACACAGTGAGGTCTTCTTAATGAGAAGCACTGGCTTGTCTTCTTTACACAGGTTTGTGAAAAACTAGGGTATATGAAAATGCACAATACTGAAATCAGGCACAATTTATTATTTGCTCATTCCTTTGTTATTCAGTTGGTACAAAGAAGAAAATCCAGTCTCATAATGATATGTTGTACAGAAGGGCAGAAACATTTTAACAACATGACTACCATGTGTAGGATATTGATTAGCAACACTGCGCCAGAACTCCGGGAATCAAACCTAAGAATTTCTAAGGATTACAACCACAGATCAGCCAAGCATGCCTCATAAAATTGGGGTGGTCATTGCTTTAATGGCTTTCATACTCACTCTTCATCTCCTTTTCTCTTATTTGAAAAAATAAAGCCATGTGTATAATTTCTCCCAATTTTCATGAATCAATTTTCACCAGTAAGCTGTCAGATTTTTAAAGCGAACAATGCTGGATATCAAGTCAAGTCTTCAAGTGAACACATTTACTCTACAGTTTGGCTTTTTCTTGAAGGAACTGCTTTTCTCCATTTTCTTAAACTGGTAATGTTAAAAGGTACTGCCAAATCAGGACTGTTTTTTTTTTTTGTGAAAAGCCGCCAGTTCATTTTTCAGCTCATACATTCACAACTCTACTTTACCTAATGAAATTAAATTCCAAGTGAAAAAGAAGATGTGCATGCTATGTACCACCTGAAAAATCTCTGAAACTATTGTGAATTCTTGATGCTACTTTGGACATAATTTACTGATTATACTATTTCACACTGAGTTCCACGAATCTTCAAAAATGACTCTCTGTGTGGGAAAGAAAAGCAGTAAATATATGTTGTGCTGCATTTAGGTTTTCACAAATTCCCCACCATATATATAGCCAATTGTTGTACAACAACAAGATGTCCAGTTCAGACCCAACTACTTTAAGTGACAATCTGGTGCAGTAAAAAGTTCTTTGTCAGGTGTTAAAGTAAAAAAAGTCAGACATTGTATAAAAACTAATATTGAAATTGCCCATCCCATACACATCTCAGGCAGAACTGCATTGTTAGCTACACCCATGTGCTTATCGAGTTGTAAAGTGAAATACCCAGGTTTTGGAGAAACAATCACCATGCACTACATATGTTTGGATAATTCGTGCAACTGGAGAGATGAATACTTTGTAGTCTGTTCTCAGCTGACACATAACACAATGTTTTGATGTTTCATTTTTACTGCTGAAAAATACTATTAACACTCTTAGACCTTTTTGTTCTCTTGATGTTGTTCCACCATGCCTCTTACTACTTTGATTAGAGGTATAAAAAACATTGATACACTTGAGTATTGCAATATTTTTTTTTGATATTGACCAGAAGTAGTGTAAGGGCTAAAGTATGTAGGCTTTCAATACTCAGGTGTATGAGTCTGGCAGACAATGCCGATTGTGCTGTGACAAACCGAGCTGACTAGTAACACAAGAACCAGAGGAATTAGACTGGCTCTTGCGGTGCACAGAGCGGAAGTATGGGCTCATTTTGGCTTTCACAATAAAGAAGGCACTAAGGAGATTGACAAGAGTCATGCTGTCTGCAAATTGTGCTATGAGAAAATCAAATATTCGGGGAAAACAACGAATCTGAGAGCACACTTAGCAAGACACTATTCTGATGTGCAGCTAAAGCAGCAGCAAACAGCAAGTGTCTAAGTGGGTCCCTCTCAACTCACTATGGAACAAGTTCACACACCGAAATTAGCACCAGCATCAACTCGTGCAAACAAAATAACTCGGTCAATACTCTATTTGCTAAGATGTGTGTCCTCTGAGTGTTGAATGAAGGCTTCTGAAATACCATACCCTCCCGACAACACATCACCGACATTGTTGTGCTCAAGTTGTATGAGGAGGTAAAAATAAGGTGTTTCCTTAGGAGGCATTAGCTCTCCGGAAATGTGTTCTTTTGAAATTTTGGCATATTAAGTAACTAAACAATATAGTAATATGACAGAAAAGGCGATATCCCTCTCATCGTGATTATGGCAGTACAAAAAAAAAAACAATCACATGAGAACAATATACGTTAGCTTACTTAACTGACAGTTTATGCGGTTACAAACTGGAAGCTGATGACAGACTTACCAAGGTGGAAGTCTTGATCTATGTAGGCTGCCATTTTTTCGTTACCACACTGAGAGGATTTTCAGACGCATGACATAATCTTCCGCCCGACAGCTTCAAAGTGTATTGGCATTAGGTCCATCCTTATATACTGTCTCATCCACGTGCTGGTCCTCTCTGATCTCCAAACAAGGACAGGAAAGGTTCAGCTCCACCTCCAAAATACAGGAATAGCCACAATGCCTATTTGCAGTTCTCATTCTCCCAACAAGGAAAGAAGATTTTGTGCTGACAGAGGACAGAAGTATATTATTCTGTCTTTTAGGCTGACTATACAATCCTCCAGCTGTCTTTGGCTATCTAATCCAATGCTTGGTTGGCAATTCTAAATGCTGAGCCCCTGTGTACCATACTTGGTCTGCCTGTATAATAGTGAGCAAAGAGATAGTGACATTAAATTAATATTATAACATAAGGGTGCTAGAATGTCTCAGCTCAGAGAAGTGGAAGCTGGACTCATATGTGCTACAAACAAGAGTGATGCATGACATCTGTTCATAAATGGCAATAAGTAGCGAAACAGCCCGGCATTGTAAGAGACAATGCATCCAATATGAACGTTGCAGATGGACTTGCAGAGGTGACACATATACAATGTTTTGCACACAGCTTGTATCTAGCCTCGCAGAAAGCACTGAAATTGCCAGTGGTGAAATGACTGCTCAGTAGGATCAGATGTGTTACAGCCTTTTTCAGATGCAGCACCATAGCCGGCCACCAGCTAAAACACAAACAAGATCTTCTTCAGCTACCAAAACATACTGTAGGTTAATCACAGACATTGTCACAAGGTGGAACAGTTCTTATGATATGATAAAGACTTTTAGAACAACAAACAGTCATCTATGCAGAACTCCTTTCAACAGAGGTCAGTAAGAGTGAAAAGGATATTTTCACATTTAAGCGAGGCTGACATCACATGTGCGGAGAAAATGCTGAAGGCACTAAAGCCAATGAAGTATACCACCATGGTAATGTCAGAGGAGAGCATGCCCATTCTGTGTATCGTGGCACCACTTTATGCCAAGTGTGTTATGAGCACAGAGGAAAGACAGGATGACACACAGATAGTGAAGGACATCAAGGATGCAACAGCACAAGATCTGGGAAAGAGATATGCCAATGACAGGGAGACACTGTGCATGGCGTCAAGTCTTAATCCTAGGTTTAAGGTTTTACCTTTTCTTTCTGAAGCAAAGATTAATGCGACCTACTCCAAAATGACTGATGCAGTGATGGTTGCCAATAGAAGCAATACAATGTAAATAAATAAATTAATAAATTAGGCTGTTTGTTTTTATTACAAACAATACAATTTAGTTTTAATAGTTTTGACTTGGATAATTATGTACAAAAGTAGAAATGTGTACTAGGATGAATTTGGGTTCAGAAATTTCTGTTGCGGTAGTATTTACTGTAAAATTAATTTTGATTTTGATATACAGGTAAAATTCCGTTACAACGAACTCCCAGGAACCTAAAAAATATTTCGTTGTAATGAAAATTTTGTTGTAATGAGATTCTGTATTTGTTACTATAGTGCTTTCTTTAACTTGTATCCAGGCATGTGCAATCATTTCAATAGCTTCTTTCGCGTTAATTTTAATGTCCTCCTGCAAACAAGTTATGCTGACAAGAATTTTGTGATAATACATTTTCCAGATGCTAATGATGCCCAAATCCAATGGCTGAAGCACTGCTGTGCAATTGGGTGGGAGGAATTCAACGCAAACATTATCCAAATGTGGAAGCATGTTGTGGGCAGTACAGTTATCAATCAGGAGCTGAAACATCCTTTTCTTCTTCATATTGTGAGGTTTCTGAACTCTTTTGAGAAACCCTCCCCCCACGAGAATGACACACTGAAGTGTGTCCCGAAGTGCTATTGCAGCATCTGTGGAAGATTGTTTGTCTGTTGCTGGGGCAGGGCAATAAGAGACTCACAGCAGTGCAGTGAAGCGCCACAGAAGCAAATCATAGAAGATCAGGGTTGCACTAAAAGTCCCTGTCTTGTACTACAAAACAAGAGGCTTAGTCTTAGTACTTTAGCAAAACCAGCTTTATTCAGCTTGAAACAGGAACGGCACAGTTATTCATTGTAGCATTATCTGGCACTCTGCTATACACAGACACAGCAGTCAGGCAGGGTTGTGGACAGGTCAGTGACCAAGTAATCCTGTTATCTGCATTTACAATTTACGGGCTCCTAACCTTGCATCACCCATCGATATCTTTTCTGTTTAGTTTGGTGGAGAGACGCAGCATAGCTGTGAGCCTGCCTGCTATTGCCCCATACAGACGGGGAGATTGCACTTCGGGACGCTCTTCGGCGTGCTGTCTAGTTGGGGGAGGTCCCAAAAGAGTGTACACACCTCACATTTTCTTGAATGAGTGCCACATTAATAGGAATTTTTCTTGAATGAGCATCATTGAACCACATAAAAACTGCTTTTTCTTTTTTTGCTCGGTGTTTCAAGAAAGTTGACAGTATCAATGGCGAACTTCCAAATTCACTGGCAACATCTGTAAGATATTCGTTGTAACATCTTACAAGATATTCATTGTAATGAAATTTTACCTGTGCTTTATTAATCCCTCAGGATAAATTGTCTTTTCTCGTGATCTTTGGCGGTCAGAGCACCAGGTTAGCCATTGTACAACACCCCTGAGAATTTTTCAAGTTAAGGGTCTTGCTCAAGGGCCCAACAGAGTAGGACCCATTTTGGTAGTAATGATATTTTAACCAGCAACCTTCCAGATACCAAAGCAGCTCTTTAGCCACAGAGCCACCACTCTGCCAATACTAGTCTGATTTGATGCTTTAACGTCTTTCAGCAGCAAGATGAGGTAGACAGTCCGGTGGAAAAGACTGATCAGTTACAGGAGGCTGATCTCCTACCTTACTACAAGTATGGCTCTTCCTCCATGCAACAGCCACCCATGAAAAGACCAAGGAGCTCATATGCATTGGCTGATTTGTCTGGAGCTAGATTTACCCCTGCCAAAGATAATGCTGCACCAAAATCTGCACATGATGCTGCTACAGCCAAGATCAAGAGGTTTAGAGAAGAAACCCCTTTGCCACTCCAAGAAAACCCTCTCAGTTGGTCAAATGAACTTGAGCATGAATACCCTCTGTTATCCAGAGTAGTAAAGCATTTCCTTTGCATTCCTGGCACAAGCGTCTCCGCGGAGAGAGTTTTCTCCAGCGCAGGAAACATTGTTACCGCATAGAGAAGTCTTCTGAAGCTGGGCATGCAAACCAGCTCATGTTCTTTCACAAAAACCTTGACATTAAAAAATAAGCACTGACATACATACAAACTGTAATAACATGAGCAATCCAAGTTTAAGATCTGAAAATGTTCATTATCGATATATGCGTATTTTCTTACATTTGTTTAATATTTCCTTTAGGGATCTTGCAAGCACATTTAATTTTCTCTGAGATAGGCAGATGTAGCTCCTTTTTTCAAATTGCAGAAAATATAGAGTTATGATGTTGGATGTTACAGAGATAATGCATTTTCTTTTATTAACTACTTGAGATTGAAAAATTTTAAAATAACCTACATACTAAACAGAATGTGAACCTTTAAAGCAGAATTTAATATATGAACTGTCTGTGTATATTTGTAACCCTGTTTTGATTTTTTTAAATTTTCTTAATTTGTTTACCTAGAGAATCCTGAAAGCACTTTTACTTTTTACTGATATACTGTAAATAAATGTTAATTACTTTGTTCAGATTACAGTGCTATGATGTTATGCATTTTCTTATAATCTACTTGAAACAAAGTTTGGCATACTGTGAACATTTAAAGCAGGATCTAAAAGTACAGTGATTTTTTTTTTTTAGTTATATAGGAACATGTTAATTTCCTCTGATTGCACAAAAGGTATTGCTATGATGTCTGAAGTTATAGGGATCATGATAAATGCAGTCACAGATCCCACTGTTCTGATTACTTAAAAAAGCAAACCTTTTTTTTTTTTAACTCAGATTTTATGCATATGGTGGTGTGTTCTTTATAGACATACATATATATATATATATATATACATATAGACATACATATATATATATATATATATATATATATATATATATATATATATATATATATATATATATATATATACATACACAAAATTTCAATATATCACCTTGCTTACAGTATCCCAATATATTGCAATATATTGAATCATAACTCCTGTATTATGATACGTATCGTATCACAAAATTCTTGCCAATACACAGCCCTACTTTTGATAACTTGGGTTCAGTATCGTTGGCTATTACAAATGGATCTATTAGTGAGGGGGTTATGCCCTCACTTTTTAAACATACAATGGTGCGACCTTGTCTCAAAAAGGCAGAATTAGATCCTGGTGTTGAGACTGCCTTCTTGAATGTATTTAATGACATCTCTCTCATTACTGACTCAGGTGGCGCAACTGTCCTCGTCGTCCTAGATCTTTCTGCAGCTTTGACACTGATCATACTGTTGCGGCTTAAGAATCTGATGGGGTTAAATGGGCTGCTTCTTAACTGGTTCAAGTCATATGTTACTGATAGAGACTTTTAAGTAACTTTCAATTCCTCTTTTTCCTTCTAGCATTTCTGTTAAATGTGGTATTTTTCAGTGATCCACTCAGGGTCCGATTTTATTTATCTACATCCTATATGTACTATTTTTAGGAAGTTTAATGTTTCTTTTCATTCTTATGCTGATGACACACAGATCTACTGTATATTCCGGTGTGTAACACTTCAATGAAACAGCTAGACATACAATTGTCTAGAAGAACTAAGATACTGGACAGCTTACGATTTTCCGATCTTAATCAAAATGGAACCTCTGATAGCTAGTCCTCCTGCCAAAGCTCAAACTGGTTTTGAACTCCTTTGCTCTTTCACTGACTTTTGCAAACCTCATGTTTAGAATCTTGGGATTATTTTTGATAGTAACCTCTTCTTTTGAGAAACTGATAAATTCTGTGATCAAGAGTTGCTTTTCTGCTTCATCTGTTAGCCAAGGTTAAGTCTTTTTTTTCCTAATCTCATAAGGATCTTCAGAAAGCTACTCATGCATTTATCTTTTCTCTCCTTGATTACTGCAAATTTGTTGTAATCTGGGATTAGTAAATCTCTGATACACAAGTTGCAGTGGGTCTAGAATGCTGCTGCCCATTTTTGGTCGGGGTAAGAAAGTTTGATTCTGTATCTCCAATTTTAGCCTACACTGGCTACCTGTTAGTTTCAGAATTGATTTTAAAATTTTGCTGCAGATTTTTAAATCATTACATGGTTATGCTCCCACTTACTGTATTTATATGAATTGTGTGTTATACACCAGCCATCCAGAGAGCTTAGATCTACCAGTCAGTTGTCTTTTGTTGTTCCTTGTACTAAGTACAAAACTAAGAGTGCTAGGGCTTTTGCAGCCGCTGCACCTCATCTGTGGAATTCTATACTTAATTACATTTCGGAGTCAACTTTAAGTGAACTGTTTAAAACAACATTGAAGACGCATTTCTATTCTCTTTTTTTCTGTGACCTTTGGTGATACGGATTGTTCCTTTCTCAAAGTCATTTGTTTGTTTTCAATTTACTGGTTTGTATTGTGTTTTACTGTATTTAATTCTGTTTATTTAATTTATGAAAATTGTATATTTTATTGTAATTTCTAAAAGGTGTCCAGATTTATGCTTCAACTACATAACTTGTTTGCTTTTTAAAGATTTACACAACTCTGTGTGTCAAGAAGTGCTTCCTGGCTTCAGTTTTACATTCATTTACCATTCATTCCCAACAATGTCTTTCAGTACATGGTTCATTACTTAACTGAGGAAACTCTGCTGAATAATACATTTGAGAATTCTGAACACCTGAATTGGGTACCTACAAGTTTTTCTCTGCTCAAGACAAAACTTTTTAAGCAGAACTGCACAAAGTAATGTAGTCTTACTAGTTTATTACTCATTTTGATAATCTCATCTCCCGATTTATATTTAACAGTTTAGGCCATATAATTTATATGTTACCTGCCTTCTTAATTTCTTTGCCAACTGCTTCTGTAAATACTGTTTTATGTTGCTTCTAATGTGTGCTTATGTTGAGTGGCTCTCAAGTTTAGTCCTAGGACCTCCTGTGGCTACAGGTTTTTGTTCCTACCAGTTTTTCAATCAATCAGTCATTGTTACCTTTAATTGATCTCACTTCTGAATTAAATGATCCGTTTCTTCTTTTCTTTTGCATTTAGAAAAGACCAGTATTGTCAGATTTACACATACAAGAATTAACACTAGAATTACGAGAACCTACAAAAAAATTTGCAGATCCATCCGACCTTAAATCGCTTTGCAAATCTCCATCAGTGTTTTTTGTCCAGTAAATGTGTCGATAAGCAGCAAGCAGCCTGCTATCACATCCCCCCACCGCCGCACAGTTTTCTCAGTTCAAGTCTGTTTACCTGGGTGTCAGTTGCTTGGAGTTGTATAGAGTGAGAAGTCAAGCAAAACCACACCTTTTATAAATACTATAGCGTTATTTGGAACACATGCACTTCATGTGTGTTCTGTGTCTACAACAATCTATGTACAGTAAACATATCACTAAAACAGAAATGTTTTCATGTTTTAGTAATAATTGACAAAATGTAGACATGAAGTGTATAATGTGTTAAGCCTGAATTCCAAATATCAAATAAACACTTTCACAAAAGGTATAACAGAACAAATGCTCTTCTATTCAAGAATATAACTGCAGAAAAAGAACCTGCGTTAGGGTGCGACATTGACACATTTGCTACAACCGCTCCGGTGGCGCAACGGTATCAGCTGTTGACTGGTAATCAAAACTTTACAGGTTCGACCCCAGACAAGTCCGTTTTGAGACGTGAGCTGCTCTTATTCTTACTATTTTAGAATAAAAACATACATTTGATTTCAGTCTGTAACAGCCGGCGTAAATGTATGATACTTGTAAAGGTTAGCTTTGTTTTTGTTTTTTTAATTCTCTTAGTCACGTTCATGATCCTACGATCTGACACTGCTTGTTTTCACATAAAGACACGCAATAGCTCTGCAGTCTACTTGTGACTTTACACTGTAGGAAGAAAGTAAGTAAATAAACCAAGGTAAATAAGTAAACAACATTCGATCCGGCTCTTATATACAAAGTACACTGATGGCAGCTATAGACTCTTCAGTACATAAGCGACTCTCCACGCTAGTGTTTAGATCTGAAAGGTGTATGTTCCCCAAAACTGCATTCTCGTACCATTGCTTGCGTACTAAATTGTCAGCAGACACTTTTCATGGTATTACACATTTTTTTGAGCATACCCGTGTCAATCAAACACAGGAAGCTCTTGCAGTCTACTTGTGACTTTACGCTGTAGGAAGTTAAGTAAATAAATGAAGGTAAATAACATTTGATCTGTCTTTTATGTAAGTAACACAGTGAAACGTCAAGCAAAATGACACCTTTTATTGGCTAAATAAAAAAAAATTACAATATGCAAGCTTTCGAGACAACTCAGGCCCCTTCTTCAGGCAAAGATGTAACATATAAATGTTAATATTTTGGGCAATCGAATGTTATTTACTTATTTACCTTGGTTTATTTACTTACTACCTACAGCGTAAAGTCACAAGTGGACTGCAGAGCTATAGCGCGTCTTTATGGGAAAACAGCAGTGTCAGATGAGGGGGGTAGGATCGGGTGAATACAACTGAGAGAATAAAACAGAATAAAAAAATAAATAAATAAATAAATAAAGCTAACCTTTACAAGTATCATACATTTACGCCGGCTGTTACAGACTGAAATCAAATGTATGTTTTTATTCTAAAATAGTAAGAATAAGAGCAGCTCACTTCTCAAAACGGACTCATCCGGGGTCGAACCCACGAAGATTTGATTACCAGTCAACAGTCCATACCGTTGCGCCACCGTAGTGGTCATAGCAAATGCGTGTCTATGTCACACCCTAACGCGGGTTCTTTTTCTGCAGTTATACAGTATTCTTGAATAGGATCGCATTTGTTCTGTTATATTTGTACCTTTTGTGAAAGGGCTTATTTGATATTTGGAATTCAGGCTTAACACATTATACACTTTATGCCTACATTTTGTCAATTGTTACTAAAACATGAAAAACATTTTTGTTTTAACGATGGGTTTACTGTACATAGATTGTTGTAGACACAGAACACACATGAAATGCATGATGTTCCAAATAGCACTATGCTATGTATAAAAGGTGCGATTTTGCTTGACCTCTCACTCTATACAACTCCAAGCCACTGATACGCAGGTAAACATACTTGAACTGAGGGATGTGATAGCAGGCTGCTTGCTGTTTATCGAAACATTTACAGGACAAAAGACGCTGATGGAGAGGTGCGAAGCGATTTAAGGTGGGAATTTTTTCGTAGGCTCTGGTAATTCTAGTGTTAAAGAGATATTTGCATTTTTCTGCATGTTTACCTTATTGCGCAACAAATACTCTTTTTTATATCTTACTAGCAAAATACCCACGCTTTGCAGCGGAGAAGTAGTGTGTTAAAAAAGTAATGAAAAAGAAAAGGAAACATTTTGAAAATAACGTAACATGATTGTCAATGTAATCAATGTAATTGTTTTGTCACTGTTATGAGTGTTGCTGTCATATATATATATATATATATATATAATATATATATATATAACACACACACACATATACATATATACACAGTATATACAGTAGCAAAATACCCGCGCTTCACAGCGGAGAAGTAGTGCATTAAAGTAGTAATGAAAAAGAAAAGGAAACATTTAAGAGTTGTAAGTATATAACCGGTTTCATCGATAACTTCACATCCAGCTTTTGAGAGTTTAAACATTCAAGTGTCCACTACTGAAATCGTCACCTGTCAATCTAAGATGTTTAAGAGGCATTGGCGGTTGTCGAAAGGTGTAAAATATTTGGCCATTTCGGTACACTTAAAAGTGACAACCGAACAATTCACCGGCAGCCATCAACTCACATGCAGATGCATAGGTGAAGGAATTAAGCACTTCACTCTTATAGTGCTCCTGTGTAGTATAATTATCTCCTGTACCGTCATCAGTCCACACCTTGAACCTGTCCCGGTCATTCAATACATAAGACACAATGTTCCTCCGGATATCAAGAGTGAGCCTGATATGGCCGTGCAATATGTAACAAAGAGAATGGAAAAGGCAGGTGCCATCTCTGGGCATGGAAACCACTCAGTAAGTGGCAGTTCTTTGATCGATGGTGATCACCTCGATAGATATGTTAATGGAGGTACGGTTGGAATGATAAAAGAAATGGGTACCTAAACAATGTAAAGTAAGTCTAAAATACCTAAAAAATAACTATAATCGTAATAAATGAACAATAAAACAGCGGAGAAGCCGTGGATTAAATAAAAAGGCTGTAGTGATCAGCAGGAGACGTGAATCTGTGGCGAAGCAAGGAAGGGAATGTAGAGACTGGAGTGACGGACGGCCTTATATAGGCAGGCAGCCAACAACGTGGGAGGCGTTGGGATGGGGGACCCAACGCCGCCTCACACGGTGACCGAACTGCAAGCAATGGACGTATATATGTACGTAAGTAGGATTTAGTTAGCGTTGGGAACCCGCGTACCAAATTTCTTGAAGATGGGCCCATAAGTAAGTCCCCCATCCCAATGCCTCCCACGTTGTTGGCTGCCTGCCTATATAAGGCCGTCCGTCGCTCCAGTCTCTACATTCCCTTTCTTGCTTCGCCACGGGATTCACGTCTCCCTGCTGATAACTGCAGCCTTTTTATTTTATCCACGGCTTCTCCACTGTTTTATTGTTCATTTATTACGATTATAGTTATTGCGTAGGTATTTTAGACTTACTTTACATTGTTTAGGTACCCATTTCCTTTATCATTCCAACCGTACCCCCATTTAACATGTCTATCGAGGTGATCACCATCGATCAAAGAACTGTCACTTACCGAGTGGTTTCCATGCCCGGAGATGGCACCTACCTTTTCCATTCTCTTTGTTACATATTGCACGGCCATATCAGGCTCACTCTTGATATCCGGAGGAACATTGTGTCTTATGTATTGAATGACTGGGACAGGTTCAAGGTGTCGACTGATGACGGTACAGGAGATAATTATTCTACACAGGAGCACTATAAGAGTGAAATGCTTAAGCCCTTCACCTATGCATCTGCATGCGAGTTGATGGCTGCCGGTGAATTGTTCGGTTGTCGCTTTCTAATGTACCGAAATGGCCAAATATTTTACAGCTTTTGACAACCACCAATGCCTCTTAAGCATCTTAGATTGACAGGTGACAATTTCAGTAGTGGACACTTTGATGTTTATGAATGTTTAAACTCTCAAAAGCTAGATGTGAAGTTATCGATGAAACCGGTTGTATACTTACAACGCTTGACAGATGCCGAATGTCTCTACAACGCTTGACAGATGCCGAATGTCTCTTCACCACAAGTCCTACAAATACTGTCGCAATTGAAACAAACTATGAAACTTAAACCGATTATGACAGCAGCAATCCAAGCTGTGAGATTTGAAACAAGATTATTGTTCACATGGCCAACTGTACGCTGCATGCTCAAGAGTAAGCTCAGCGCACAGCTTGGTCATATTACAACCAGAGGGCTGAACTTACAATGTGGTATACAAAGAGATCCTTAACAAATAATTATTGGTATATTTTCCCTCAGTTTAAAAAGGTTTAATTTTCTTCTTAATAAAAATTTTAAGGCAGTACTTCGCCACTGCGAAGCGCGGGTATTTTGCTAGTACTTAATGAACAAGGAGATCTGTCAACTACTTTAGGTTTCTGAAAATGGTTTCTTTTCGTGTCAATTCAAAAACTTGAGTTGGAGCGAAAGGAAAGATTAAAAAAAAATCACTATATCAATTTTAATGTTAAAATTTTCTTAATTAAGATAGAAGTCCAATTAATAGAAGAAATGGGTTGAGACAAAAACCTGCAGCCACATGGAGCCCCAAAGACTGAATGTGAAAACAATGACAAAGAGCATACTTCAGACTGGTTTGCAAAAACTGGGGTTCCTCCCTAAAAGGGCTGAAAATCATGACAGGTACTAACCAAATCTCACAGTAATTTAAAAGCTGACAACATAAAATTGTCCAAGATAAAGATGAGTGTGCCCTTTTGAATTTATTAAATGATTATTATGAATTTATTAAATTGTTAGCTTAGAGCTCAGCAAATAACCCGACACTGAACACTATAAAAACAAAGGAAATCATCTTTAATTTTAGGAAAAACAGTGCAGAACTTGCTCCCCTCTAAATTAACGGCGATTGTGTGAAGAAGGTCCCAGCTATCAAATTCTTGTGTCCAATGTGCAAAATATGCATAATTCAAGCTCCACATGTTGATACCACTTATAGAAAATATAATAATTTATATATTATGGCCACTAGGAGGTTCCAGAAAATGAACACATGCAATCCTAAAAGATAATAAGCAGACAGCAGAAGAGACTGAATCAGAGGCAGCAGGAAAAGCAGCAAACATGCACACAACCAACCCCAGAAAGAGAAAAAAATACATATGCATACATTCACACACACACACACACACACACACACACACAGTATAAATATATAAAAGATAAGCAATAATTGCTAATCATTAACTCCTCCATATTCTTGATAAAATTAACTGTCTTGAAAAAAACAATAAAACCTCCATCTAATGTGTAAACATTAAATTATAAGCTATGAAGTAAACATACATTTATAATGTTGACTTTGCACAGAACATTTCTCACTCTAAATGGTCACTTGCTTTTGCGTGAATTTTTGATACTGCTATGTTAACTAAAAGCTACAATGCTGCTTAATTTAAAGAAATACTGTACATACCACCCCCAAACCTCCCCGACCCCCAATCACGTTTCTTAAAGCAATGAACAAAGCATCCACAAGTCAGGTTACCCTTTATTTGACTACGGCATAATTACTTAAAACAAGCAGATATCTACTTTTTAAAGTTACAGTCAAATTAATATACCCACACAGCTGAAACATCTAATAGCTTAACAACTGTGTCAGACATTCCCAAACATCTGAAAAATGTCCAGTGTAGTAATAATGAAAGTACAACACAAAACCAGAAACATGTGTAAATTAAACCCACAAACTTGCATTATACTCTAAGAATTAAAACATACAACTTGTTAAACTAGATGTGTACTGACTGTGGTTAGATAATTATCCTGCTTGATGTAGAAGAGTCAATATTCAAGCAGCTGGCTCACCTTCCTTACTTCCACTACATGCAACAAAAGATCACATAGTTCAGCCTTGAGTACCAATGAGAGGACATCTGGATTTAGTTAAATGATAAAGATATCCTGGAGTGTTTGAATGGGATGGGTGACTCAGTCACTGCTCAAAGCCGACCTCTATGTAAATTCATTCTGTGTTTATAGAAACATCTGACACATTTTTGTTACATTTTAAGCTTGTTAATGTATAGAAAATTAAGCACTTGAGCTAAATAAAAATTAACAATTAAAGCCTGTTGTCAATGCTAGGCTCTCCTTTATAGGATTCTTTATGAACTGTTCCTCAATTACTAACTGAATCT